>NW_007259262.1:521912-569034 GCF_000164805.1 Carlito syrichta
ACTCTCAATGTCCGAAAGTCCAGAAGGCAAGGCATACATAAAATAATCATTAAAATCAAGTGTAATAAGTGCTACCACTGCCACTACTGCTTCTACTACTATATGCACAAATCGTATATAGTGCAGGACAAAGAAAAGCATAATTTCAACTTTGCAACATGAACAAGGAACTTTTTAGACAAGAAAATTATCCCTTGAAATACTCCTTGAAATCTACGGAGATTATTTCTAAGCACTTCAGACCACTGTTTGCTCCACAGAAAGTAGAAGAAAATCATGTGCAGAGGCAGAGAGGAAGAATATATGGTCTTAGATGAGTGAGGTAAACAAGCTGTATGGTTGAAGACAAAGACAGAGGCTAAACCATGAATTACTTGATAATTTTACCTAACAAGTTTGGCATATGGTTATGCCACTATGGTTAATAAAGCACCCCTGATTGAGGAGCTTCATGCATTTGGATAATAAAATGTGATTTTCATTTTTGAAAATTCAGATGGTAGGTATCATAAATTGAGTGTGTGTAGAGGAGAGGCAGGAATGTGAACTAGGAGGTTATCACACATTTTTACAAGAAGTGATGAAAACCTAAACTAAACCAGTGAAGCAAAGATAATGAGGAAAATGCACTGGAAAAAAAATGGAACGATATAATAATCTATCGTATGTGAAGTCAGCACAGGGAAGAAGGAAGATCCCCAGATGGCTCTATGAGTCCAGGCTTGGGTAGGAAGACAATTTAATTTATTTTATTGAAGTCAGGAAATTTCTAAGAAAGAAGGTTCTAAAATACAGAAAATTTTGCCACGGTGGCATTTATTTCTTAATGACTTTGTTCGTTTTTATATTGTTGAATACATACGTTCCTTTATTCAAAAGCTATTTTAAAAACTCAAATTATTTGCACAAGTAAAAATATGCACCTGTGTATGTCAAAGCCAAGCAAAACATTAAAAATTACATAAACGGAAAGATTTTTTATTCATATTCATATACTTTAATCAGTTTCTTAGCTGTATCTGTTTCTAAAACCATGTCACTGAAAAATATAGTGTTTTAATGTGTCAGATATATTTACAGGTTTTTAAAAAATAAAACTTATAGTTTTCTTCATAATTGCACTTTGTGACTAATAAATTTGAAATGGTTGACTGTTTATATTGCAAAGTTTCTATAGGTCAAACAATTTTTAATTAAAAACCTCTTCTATGTTTTTCCAAAGGCACCTGCACACTCAGATTTAATTTTGCTATATGAATGATATTTTGCTATATGAATGATATTTTTTTTTGAACATGCAAAAATTTTAGCTTAAGTGTTTTGACTGGCACTGCCTTTTTGTTTTTATTCAGAATAACTTTTTTCAACATTTTTTTTAAAGATGGGGTTTCACTCTGTTGCCCAGGCTGGAGTGTAATGGCACAATGATGGCTCACTGCAGCCTCAACATCCTGGGCTCTGGTGATCCTTCTGTTTCAGCCCCCCGAGTCACTGGGACAGGTGAGTGCCACCATGCCTGGCTAATTTTTTATTTTTTGTGGAGATGAGGCTTCACTATGTTGCCCAGACTGGTCTTGAACTCCTTGCCTTAAGCAATCCTCCCACCTCCGCCTCCCAAAGTGCTGGGATTATAATCGTGAGCTTCTATACCCGGCCACATTTCTTAATTCTTCACCATGACTTTTGATCTGCAGATGTGTATTTTTATCTTCCTAAGAGCACATCATTGTAATCTTGAAGGCTGAAATTTTAACTATTTAAAATCATATTCAATAATCCTCAAATGTTTCACCATAAAAAAAGTAACTTCTAGAGTTTTACTTACAGTTCAAAAATTAGCTAATATTGAGAATAATGTGACTAATTTTCTATTTGAAACAATTATTGAGACTAATTAAAATCACATATCATTTAACTGTTTGAAAAGTTATTTGGAAAATAGAGCTAAATCATAAATACAATTCATACTTTCTGTTTATATACAAGAAAATTTGGGATTGAAAAGAATGAAATTAATTTAAAATAGTCCTCGGTGGCTCAGCCTGTAATCCCGCGCCTTTGGGAGGCTGAGGTGAGTGGATTGCCTGAGCCCGCGAGTTCGAGACCCGCCTGGGCAGCGAGACCTCATCTCTACAATAAATCAAAAAATCAGCTGGGCATGGTAGCGCATGCCTGTAATTCCGGCTACTTGGAAGGCTGAGGCGGAAGGATCGCCAGAGCCCAGCAGGTCGAGGCTGCGGTGGCCGGAAGCGGCCACTGCACTCCAGTCTGGGTGACCGAGTGAGACTTTCACTCAAAAAAAAAAAAAAATTAAAAAAAAAATTAAAAAATAAAATAGTCATTGAATCTAAATGAAAAGTCACATTTCAAAGAAATGAAAACAGTTTCCATAGCTATATGAGCTAAATCAATATCTACTGACATGGTTTTCTTTTTAAAAGTACAAATTGTTTAATTGCATGCTGTTGCTTCTTCTGCAGATGTATGGCTTGGTTTTTGTGTGATCTGGAATATTCCTATTGTCCTACAAATGGTAGATGAAAAATGTCAGCAAATATTTTGTACGAGTCATATGTTTATCACCCATCATTATTACTGGACTTTTAAATTAAACACCTATTTCTTGAATTTTAAATTTTTGGTTCATTGCTGCTGAAAACATTTTAATGTAAAATGAAAGTGTAAGTGATCAATGAGATAATTAATTATACATATTTAGCATTAAGTACATGATCAAAACCACTGTAGAAAGGGTGTTTAGGCTGCACCACTCTACAGTATGACTCTTCAGCTTCTATTTTCTAAACAATTCATGTACATATAGTTCCTCACATTTCATATGGCCCCCACAAAGTAGAGGCTAAGCAATTTAAGCTCACAGGTTGTATGACCGGCCAGGCAAACCTGGCTAGGGCACTCAATGGCTAACAAGAGTACCAGTGTTAAATACTTCTTCCACCATCACTTGAAATGGTAAGGAAGTAGCTATCTTTGCTGCTTATGGCTGAGAGCACTTTGCTTTTATTATGTATGCAATAGTATGAGTAGTCTCCTTGTCTTTAGAAAACATAAGGAAAAGAGTGAAGTGTTACAACTTGTCTTTATTTTCATACTAATTGCATGTTAAAAGTAAATAGTCTCTTTATTAGTTTTTTATTAGTTTTTTCTTAATTTAACTTTTGGAATTTAAAGCATTTGGAAGTAGATGACACCATTTCAGAATCTGGAAACAAAAAAGTAAATGTTTACAAACCTGGATTATTTTACAGCAATTATTAGTAGTAAAACTTCTTAAAAGTGAAAAATATTTTGAAAATTTGTAGACAAATGCTAAAATGAATAGACTACAAGAACAACAAGGGTAAGCTATTCTTGTCAACTAACTAGTAGGTAAAGTCACTCTAGACATGGATGACTGATCCATTATCTGATCTAGAAAAGCAAGAGAACATCTTGAGTTAGGATGATTAGTTCAACTGGGGGAGGATCAGCTTTTGGTAACTATGGAACACCCAAATATCAATGCCCAGGAGAGATTTGAAAATCTAAGCTGGGCTCGGTGGCTCAGTCTGTAATCCCAGCGCTTTGGGAGGCTGAGGTGAGTGGTTTGCCTGAGCTCGTGGGTTTGAGACCCGCCTGGGCAATTTGGCGAGACCTCATCTCTACAATAAATCAAAAGTTAGCTGGGCATGGTAGCGCGTGCCTGTAGTTTTAGCTACTTGGAAGGCTGAGGTGGAAGGATCACTGGAGCCCAGTAGGTCGAGACTGCAGTGGCCGGGAGCGGCCTCTGCACTCCAGTCTGGGTGACAGAGTGAGACTCCAATTCAAAAAAAAAAAGAAAGAAAGAAAATCTGAGGGTGGTGTGCAAGGGAATGCTGAAATACAGAAACACAACTTTGAAAGTTTTCAGCACATGGGTAGTTGATACAACCATTTAAGATGAAAGATCTGGTAAGACATTTTCAGGACTAATGTGTGTTGAGCATGTTATTGATAGTTTCTGGGAAGAGTACAAATGGCCTTTGTCTAAACATTGACAACAAAGGAAATAATACGTCAATCTTTTAAATGACTGTGTGTTAGTTTGTTGTGGCTGCTTCAGCAAATTACCACAAACTTGGTGATTCAAAGGATTAGAAATTTATTATTTCATGGTTTTAGATGCTGAAGTCCAAAGTATGTATCAATGGGCTTGAGGCAATGTGTTGAAGGGCCACACTGTCTCTAGAGACTCTAGGGGAGAATTTGTTCCTGGCTTCTTTTGGCTTCTGGTGGCAGCTGGTATGCCTTGGCTGGTAGTTGTGTCACTTGTTTCTGCTTCTGTCACCACATGTCTTCTTTTCTTCTTCCTCTGCTGAAAAATATTCCTCTACTTCCCCTTTATAAGGACACATATGGTTCCACTTAGGGCCCACCCTGACAATCTCCATCTCTAGAGCTTTAATTGAATCACATCTACATAATCCTTTCTTGTCATATAAAATAACATACACGGGTTCCATGGATTAGAATGTGGATTCTTTTTTCTGGGTGGAGGAGCAGGGGAGGTTAATCAATCTACACAACTTTAATGTTTCTAATTAACATCAGTATAGGAATATTTTTATATTATCTCTATCATCACCCCTGAAATTTAGATATATAGAGCATTGTAAATATACTGTTTTTAAAATAGATCGTATCACATTATGCTGCCCAGGCTGCAGTGCTGCAGTGGCTATTCAGGTGCAATCACAGTGTACTGTAACTCAAACTTCTGGGCTTAAGTGATTCCCCTGCCTCAGCCTTCCCAGTAGCTGGGTCTATGGACAGGCACCATCACACTCAGTTAAATATGCTATTTTCTAATGTCTAAAAATGGGCTATTTATTACACTAACTGCTAACAACAAAGAACAATGAGTAATTGACATGTGCAATTGAATTGAACTACACTATAAGTATATAATACACATCATATTTAGAAGACAGTACAAATATGAAATATCTCATCTTTTTATTGCTTATAAGTTTGAATGACATTCTGGATATATTGTGTCAAGTAAAATATATCACAGATGTTCATTATACCTTTCTTTTCAATATACCTACTAGAATATTTAAACTCACATATGAAGTTCACATTATATTTTTATTAGATAGCGCTAGTCTAGAAGTGTGAGTTTAAATCTCATTGTGTTCTAATTTGTTTTCTTACAAATAAATAATTAAAATTCCTGAAAGTTGCACATCAAGTTAATTAAATGCTCATTTTTGTTTTTAAGTTCTAGACTATGCTTTACTCTTGTAGTCCATATACATTCAAACCATTTACCACTGCTTTTCTCCATTTCCCAGCAATGAACCAGCAGGACTTCCTGTAAAATCATGGACCACCATATGCTCCTTCAGCCTTCGCTAATGTCCAACTCCAGCACCTGAGAGCTAGAGTGAACCACAAGGAACCCCAGGTACTCCCTCTCCTGGTCCACAAGACAGTCTGACAGGATGAGTTCCAGAGTAACGGGCAATCCTTGAGAACAGAGACAAAATAAAATAATTTTATTATTTTATAATAATAAAATTTTGGCATTTTCTTTCAATTGAGATCAGATTCAGAGTGGAACTTGGGAGGAAATAAGAGAGTGTTTATGATGGGGAGGGAGAGAACCAAGGGGAACTTGTGGGAAAGAAAGTGTTATACAGGAAAGAAGGTTTGAGGTTTGAGAAGAGACCTGTGTGTAAGAGAGAAGGTTGGAGAGAGGTGATTAGTAAAGCAACACTGGGAGCCTTTTAGCAGTAATGGAGGGAAGACACTGACATTTATCAAGCCTCTACTGTGTGTCAGATATCTGCCTATAGGCTAGCTGAATCCATGTTATGGTATTTATTTTGGAGGCAAAATAATTGAGGGGTACCAAAAAACAAATTTGCCCAAGTACACACAACTATTTGGTATCAAAGGTAAAATTTGGAATCCATTGATTAGTGAATAGATATCCTTTTAGAATGTTAAAGCTAGATTAGAGTGTGAATCAGGTTGGGCATGGAGGAGGCAGGCTAGGGGGGTGCTTGTACTTGGAGCCGTTCATGGCAAGGGTGGGAACACTACCACAGGGAAAGGCCTGTGAAGAAATGGATGTTGGTTGGCTTTGTAACTAGTCAGTGTTTTGAACTTGACCAGTTTCCTAGTGTCACATTATATTTCTAGCAAGCATGGTTTTTATGTGCTTGCCCATAAAAATATATACATCTTTAAACTTCAACTTCTTGTAGATCTCATGGAAATATAATCAAAGGACCTAAATACTTTGTTTCAAGTTTTAGTGAGTTCATCTCTGAAAATGAGGATAAAAAAGAACTATCTCAGCCCATAATTATGTAATTGAAGAGTACCATAACATTACATTGCCTTTAGAATTCTCAACTAGAAACTTCTCAACATATGCTATTCTCCTTAGAAATCATTTTATCCTCGTTTTATCCAGAACCTTCAAAGGCTCAATGTTTTTTGTTTTTTTTTTCAAATACTAGTCTTCTCCTTATTTCAGTGTACTTCTCCAACCAGGGGTTCTATGACAAATTATTCTGTTAATACTCTTCTCCACACACTGTTCTCTGGTCACTCTGATGATGGAGTAGCTGCTGGTGGGAGGTTGGGAGTTGGGGAAGAAAATATTATGTCTAAAAGACCTGGCTCACTCAAATTTACAAAGTCCAAATATAACCTTGTTCTTGTTGCTCTTGGCAGGCTTTTTCCATCAACTGCCCTGGGTCTTTCCTATTCTGATTTCTCATTATCTGTCTTTCTTCTAGCTGTTAATCTTGCCTCTCATTTAGCCAACATTGAGATACTTGGCTTTGTCACTTTACCTTCTCACGTGATCTATCACTCTCTCCACATACAGACCTTCTCATCCTTCCCTGAACTTTGTGGAAAAGTTAGCACCCAATCCCCTTTTTGTTTTATTGAAAAGGTAATGGTCTTTAAAATTTTTTCTTCTGGTATCTTTAATTTCTCTTTTTCTATTGACTCCTTTTTACCTGCTAGTTGATGGTTAACACTTTTAAAAATTTGGGTCAGTTGATAAGAGAAATAGCATATTATTATTCTTTAAATTAGCCTTTTGTGAATTATGTGATTGAATGTTTAAATGTTTAGCAGTCATTTCATTTCTTACCCAGTGTATTGTCTTTTGAAATTTAATGCTCCTTTTCTTATTCATAAATTAGTACACATTTTATAATGGGTTTTTGAATTTGTTTATGAATTAATATTAAGAATTTGCCTATAATATTTGTGACAAATGTTTTCTAGTTTGTTGCCTTAGTAATGCCTAAGAAATAAAATACATTAAGAAGGTTAATTTTATGTATTACATTGGCTACTATGGATTAAGGTATATACAGTCATGCATTGCTCAACAATGGGATTACATTCTGAGAAATGCATTGTTTTGTTGTTGTTCTTTTGTTTTTGTTTGTTTTTTTGAGTTGGAGTCTCACTGTCACCCAGACTGGAGTGCAGTGGCCGCTCCCGGCCACCGCAGCCTCAACCCACTGGACTCCGGCGATCTTTCCACCTCAGCCTTCCAAGTAGCTGGGACTACAGGAGCACGCTACCACGCCTGGCTAATTTTTTTTATTTATTGTAGAGATGAGGTCTCGCCTGCCCAGGTGGGTCTCGAACTCGCGGGCTCAGGCAATCCACTCACCTCAACCTCCCAAAGGCGGGGGGTTACAGGCTGAGCCACCGAGCCTGGCTCGAGGAATGCATTGTTACACAAATTGTGTTGTTATGCAAACATCATAGAATGACTCACACACACTTAGATGGCATCATCTACTACACACCTATGCTATGTGGTATAACCTATTGCCCTTGGTTTGCAAACCTGGACAGCATGTTACTATACAGAATACTATAGGTGACTAACTACAATAAGTATGTATGTACCTAAACATAGAAATGGTATAGTAAACATACGGTGTTGTTATCTTACAATGTGTCATATATATGGTTTATTGTGAACCAAAACATCATGTGGCATATAACTGTATATTTTTATAATGACTGTATTTTTATTTTATTACATTAAAGTCTTTTACCTTTTCCCATAATAGTACCATATTATCTTAGACCATCAAAATAGCAATCTTGAAATCATCTTTGACTCGTCCAGATTAATTATACTCCATGTCATTTCTTAAGATGTTACAATTTTCCCAAGTTAAATCAAATTGCTTCATTCTATTAGGCAATAAACATAGTAAAGATAAGGACATGTCACAGTTGTGTCCCCAGGATGCAGTATAATTTTTAGTGTAGTATTTATTATTGTGTGTAATACATAGATTTTCAATAAATGTTTCTGAAGTAGATCCTCCTTACAAAGTGAGCAAAAGATATGAATAGACACTTCTCAAAAGAAGTCACAGGAGCAACCAACATGAAAAAATGTACAGCCTCACTAATCATCAAAGATATAAAAATTAAAACCACACTGAGATACCACCTAACTCCAGTCAGGATGGCCAGCATCAATAACTCAGAAAACAACAGATGCTGAAGAGGATGTGGGGAATAGGGAACACTTCTACATTGTTGGTGGGAGTGTAAACTAGTACAGCCTCTGTGGAAAACAGTTTGACGATTCCTAAAAGATCTAAAAATTGACCTCCCATATGATCCCACAATTCCCCTAATGGGAATATGCCTGGAAGAACTCAAATCACTCTATGAAAAAGATACCTGCACATGCATGTTTATTGCAGCATTATTCACAGTAACAAAAACATGGAACCAACTGTGCTGACCATCAAAAGAGAACTGGATTTAAAAAATGTGGTACATATACATGATGGTATATTACACAGCCATAAAGAAGGACAAAATTATGAACTTCGCAGCAACTTGGAGAGACTCAGAGTCTATAATACTGAGTGATCTATCACAGAAACAAAGAACTGAGTACCACATATTCTCACTCATAAGTGGACCTTAGACAATTATCATAAAACTATAAGAAAGGAATTGGCAGTAGTGGGAAACTGCCAGGAGAGGAGTATGGAGAACTAACAGTAGTTGGAAACTGCTGGAGGATGGGGGGCACACCTCATTGACAAGGGTACCTGCATAATGGACATTTTATACCTAATCCTGAGTTGTACTCCACATCTTTAAAATAAATTTTTTAAAAAAGAAAACCAAAATCTGATATTATAAACCTATACATTTTGTAAAAGAGCAGAAAGCAAAAATCTCTATGTGTGTTTCTTCATTAAAACTATACATAGTTTAAAAAAAATTAAACTTCTGGAAACAGATATAAAGAATAGAGGTGAGAGACAACAGTCATAATGCAAGGAACTGAATAAGAAATTAGCATGAAGATCTTGATAGGCTGATTAAGCACCTGGTGTTTCCTTCTATAATTTTTTAAAGAACTAGACTTGAAGAGAAGATACAGGTGTGTGTGTTATTTTAAGGCTACTAAGAAGAAAAATAACAAAAGACTAAAACTGTATGTGTATGTCATAGAATAAGTCTTACAGGAAGAACTGGGAGTATGCGAACTACAGTATTCCCTGAGACCAACTCTATTTATTTTAATTTATGTGCCAGGTTAATAAAAAGCAGTGCAGAAGTATATCCTTTCTTGTACAACCCCAAGGATTGACATTTTTTGAAAGAACTATGATTGTTTATAAGTTTTGTTTAGTAAAAAGAAAGTTGTAGGTGTATAACATCTCTCTATGGTTCACTAAAACTAATAGTAGTAAACATTTATTAAACTCTCACTGCAAGTCAGAAATTATGCCGTTTCTAAATCGTGTTTCATTTTATCTTTATGAAAAACTTATAATAAGAGTATAACATGCATTTTACAGATGAGAAGACTGTAATTTAAGGATATCAGATAACTGCTGATGTTCACACAAATATAAATGACAGAGCTGGGAATTAAACATGGGAATATGATCACAGAATCTGATACTATACAACAAAAATCTAATTATTTAGTCACACAAAATCCAACTTACAAAAGTAGTGACATCTAAATTAGTTGGTATGCTGAGAATATTTGTGCATATGATCATTTCACCTTTAGAGCTTAACTCTTTCTTTCTTAGATTTAGTAAGCATACTTAAAGTATATTAACTGTCTGTTTCCATTAGCAAGAGGTATAGTAATAAGAACATATTGTGTTGTTGATGACTCTGGGTCATGATGATAGTCATTGAAAATAATGGAATAGGTATAGCTCATTGGAGTAAATCTAAATGACATAAAGTCCTATCCTCTAGATCCTATGAATTAATTTATGTTTTTTAGTAGTATTCTTTATTGTAAATGCAGGAATTAACAAGCAATGTTAAATGGGTGACTTTGTGAAGAATATTGAGCTAAGACTAAGACACTTGTCTTCCCAGTTTTGTCTAAGTGACAATATATTGTGATTCCAGGTATACACCATCATGCCCAGCATTTTTTTTTTTTTTAAGAGACGAGTCTTGCTATATTGCTCAGGCTGGTCTCAAACTCTGGGACACAAGATATCCTAGTGCCTTGGCTTCCCAAAGGGCTGGGATTAAAGGCATGAGCCTTGGCACCTGACCTCTTTGGAAGTTGTAAATGAAAGCGAGTGTACTGGAGAATGAAAAATGTATTCAAGGTTAGGTAGGTTTATGGGGATGATGCGGTTTTAATAGAAGAGAGAAAGGAAAGCTTATCAGGAAAGTAAATTGACATACAGCTAGAGAGGGAATGCATAAAAAGAAAATGGGTACCAAAAGAGAGTTGTTTTGGCTAATTTTGGGGCTATGTCAATTTTGACATATCAGTTGAAAGTACCCTATGTTCCTATTAACCTCTACTTCCTTGCTGCTACATCCAATTCTACAGATGGCCTGTGGCTATGGAATGCCTCTGATCATCTGAGAACCGAGAAAAGGACCTGTGAGTCCCTCTGTAGACAATGTTCAGTTTAAAATAGAAATCCTAACAAAAACTTGCTTGATATCTTAAAATAGCTACAGACTTACTTCAGTTACCACAAGAAAGGGAATGTTGTATTATTTAATTAATCAATATTTTAAAATATGGTCTTTATATATTTAGCACATGCACAAGAATGCATATCACATCAGTAAAATGATTTGGAAGTTTTCAATGAAAACAAGAGTATTGGAGAATAAAGAATGTATTCACGGTAAGGAAGGTTCATGGGAATGACGAGGTTTTAATAGAAGAAAGGAAAGAAAGTTTATCAGTAAATTGACATATTTTACTTACTTGAAAGCCATGCTCCTTTCACCTATATTACAGGGAATTTTTTTATCTTTATCAATGAAAAAGAAAACACATGTAATGGAGAAAGTATTGTAGTATAAATTTCTAGCCTTAAAATTTTGTTTTATTTTTCCTTGTAAGATATCCTCAGCTTATCACTTAGGTTGGACTAATGTGGAAGAGGACACATTCAGACATTTGGCATCTCCTGTGTTCATCCAGTCATCCATAACAATAAGTGTAATCACTTTCACCGAGTTTGCTCTGTTGGTCAAAACAAGGCTGTTTATTCTAATGTGCTTAAGAGATTTTTATCCTGAGCCAGAAATAATGGTTCTCTCTGCCTATATAATCATTCTGACAGGTTGCCAACTTCTCAAACTGAAGAAGACATGTTAAAGAAATATTTATTTTTCATTCATTCATTCATTCATTCATTCATTCAACATGCGTTGAATTACTAAAACAGCATCTGCTCTATGTCAGGTACTGCTTGAAGTATTAGGGATGTAGAAGAGACCAAGATATGGTACCTGGCCTCAAGGAGCTTCCAGAGCAGTAGTGAGAAGTAGATTTGACTGCCAAGAAAAGAATAAGTTTATTAAAGAGTCACCTGGTCTTCTGTCAGACATCAGTACAGGGCAAATGAAAGGATATGAAGAAAGAGTTGTTAGTTTATCCATAGGATCAGGAAAGATTCCATAGAAGTGACACTGTGTGTCTTAAAATATGACTAGCAGGGAGAGGGTTGGTGAATTGAAAAGCAGCCTGAGAAGCTATCATACAGATATTGGGGACTCCTAAATAGAAAAAGGGAAGAGAGGGGAGAGAGTTGAAAAACTTCCCATTGGGTATCATGCTCACTATTTGGGTGATGGACTCAATAGTAACCTAAATCTCACCATCTTGCAATATACCCAAGTAACAAAACTACACCTGTCCCCTTGAATTTCAAATAAATAAATGACTATTGTTTATGATTTTTAAAAAAGATTAGAGGCCAGGCTCGGTGTCTCAGCCTGTAATCCTACGCTTTGGGAGGCCGAGGTGAGTGGATTGCCTGAGTCTGGGTTTGAGACCAGCCTGGGCAACTTGGCGAGACCTCACCTCTACAATAAATCAAAAAATTAGCTGGATGTGGGAGCGCTCGCCTGTAGTTCCAGCTACTCGAAAGGCTGAAATGGAAGGATCGCCGGAGCCCAGCAGAGCAAGGTTGCCGTGGTTGGGAGCAGCCACTGCACTCCAGTCTGGGCGACAGAGTGAGACTCCAACTCTAAAAAAAAAAGAATAGAGGAATTAGACTGGACAAAGGTAACTCATTTAAAATTATTGTGTATCCATGTAATTTTGTACATAGAAACACAATAAACACATGCGTAGTCCAGAAAACAATTCCTATAACACTCTGGGATTAATTGATAGGTTAGGTAATTAACATTTCTTTGTTTTACTTCACAGCTACAGAAGTATATACCACTATGCATGACATGTAAGGGATGAGAGGAATTATGGTAGAAACTATGGCTAGGTAGGTAGACAGTGCACAGTGTATGTTGAAAATTATAGATTAGGCTAAGGTATCTAGGGTTATTGTAAAAGAAAGATGTACATGGAAATACAATAAACATGTGCAGTACACAAAACAATCCCTGTAACACTCTGAGGACTGTGAAAAGCATATGTATATGTAAAGGTAGAGATCTATGTCAGAGTCAAATTATTGCACATACTGACAGCTGGGGTCAACCTGTTTATCTTTCTTCCATGTTGCTATTTAGCATTTGCCTTGTAGGAAAGTGATGTCTGACCCTGCTTTGTTTGTGGCTTTTTGTATGCTTCATTCTATGGGAGAAGTATGTTTCATATACAAGGAAAAGTTCTTCTGTTGGCTTTTGAAATGAATTACATATTTAGTAATTTTAAAAAACTTTCTTAGTTTTGCTTCTATATAAAATGAGAATATTTCAAAGTGTTAAGTTGTACGTTTTAAACTTGAAGTTGATTGGCTATCTTTTTAAAACATACATCTTTTTTTTTTTTAACAAAGTGGCACTTAAATTTTATAATGCTAAAAGAATTGACAGTCTTAAATATCTTAATCAGTTTTAAAAAAGTCATGGTCTTAAAATTTCTTCTGTCAATAATTTCCCACTCTGTAAGCAATGACTAATTCTGTTTGCTCTCCCTTGGCATTGAAATACATATTTCAATGTGCTGTTACTGGTATTCCTTATTACTTTTTTGATTTATAAGTTAAGATTATTTATTAATTCACTGGTATGATGGCTGAGAATTTATTTTTAGTACTATTGTAATGTCTTCTTTTTACCACATTTTCTCAATGTTAGAAAAATCAATAATCAATTTTCATTAGATGACTGCCAATATAGGCAGTCTTTAAATCTAAGTTGTTCACTATAAAAATATGTTTTCCTACATTCTTTCTCACATCATTTTCACATGTAAAATATCTTCTTTAAACACATATTTAATTTTTAAAAATGTTCATTGATATTATCTGCTTGTTAGCAACCTTATTTTTTCATCAGTTCATTCCCTCTTGCATCCACCTTCCAAATGCGGTTGGAACTGGTAGCCCTTAGTCATTCGCAAAACTATCTTTTGGGTTCATTATCTCATCCTTTTCCCTGATAGAATCTTGTATTTACTAGACCACAAGTCTTCATTTGATTAATTGATTGATAAGCTAATTAATATGTCTTTCCCTGGAGCATATCCTTCAGTAAATATCCAAGACAAGTTTCACGTAAGGACATTTTCATGCGTTTTTATTTGCCTGAAAATGTTTTTATAAAAACTTATCTAACTACATCTTTATTCTATTTTACAATTTGATTTAAGTTTTGTTTGCATATGTAAAAGTTGTTTTCCCCTCATAGCTGCAATAGCTTATAGAGTCATGTGGCTGATGAGAAATCTGATGCCTTTCTCCATCTTTGTGATCTGATTTTCTCTGACAGTCTTTGGGCTCCTCTCATTGTTCCCAGTATTCGGAATCCTAATGAAACCCCTTGATTTGTTATATGAACTTCCAAGCAGAATACTTACAATGTTCTTAAATGGTTTATTCTGATTGAGAAGGTCCTTCACTTTCTCTTTTTATTCATTTCCAGAACTCCATTTAGTCAGATCTTGGGCCTCCTAAACAAATCCTCTAGGTCTCTCATCCGTTTATAAAAAAAATTTTCTTTTAGCCGGGCTCGGTGGCTCAGCCTGTAATCCTGCGCCTTTGGGAGGCTGAGGTGAGTGGATTGCCTGAGCCCGCGGGTTTGAGACCCGCCTGGGCAACTTGGCGAGACCTCATCTCTACAATAAATCAAAAAATCAGCCGGGCGTGGTAGCTCATGCCTGTAATTCCGGCTACTCGGAAGGCTGAGGAGGAAGGATCGCCGGAGCCCAGTAGGTCGAGGCTGCGGTGGCCAGAAGCCGCCACTGCACTCCAGTCTGGGCGACAGAGTGAGACTCCAACTCAAAAAAAAAAAAAAATTTCTTTCATTTGTTTTTTTACAAGGAGCTATATAGTATTTACAGAGATATAAAAATATATAGCCATACAGTCTAAAACAATAATTAAATAAATATTCTTGTAGTAATATTCCAGAATAAGAAATGGAACATTACAAATAACCTAAAAGCTTTTGGTATTTCATTGAAGAATTATATGCACTCTAGGTTAAAGAAATTTGCTTCTATTCTTAGCTTCAGTGTCTTTTCCGTTTTTTTTAGTGGATGTTCTGCTGGAAATATATATACTTTTCTCCTTTGCCATGCAAATATGCTTAATAACTTTTCTAATATTAATTATTTTTCTAACGCAACAAGACTGCATTCATGAGACAAATATCACATGGCTATTTTCATATGTTGTAATTTGGTTTAGTAAATGTTTTCTATAAGATCCTTCCTCCAAGAGCCATGGGTGGGATGTTGATAAATTTCCTTTCTCATACTATGTTTAAGTTGAAAACAAATTAAGGTATGCTTCTTCTTAGCCTTTTCTCTAAGAATGTTTATGTAATGTTGCGGTGACTTTGCACTGTATGGAGTTAGTTAAGCTGGAACTATATTTCCCAGAACTCTCTTCCCTTTCTGGTTCCATTAAAGGGCCAGCTGTGAGAGAAAGGTGTCGAATTTAGAGAAAAACCTGAAGCAGCAGCCCCTGCACTCTGAATAGGACACAAGACACCACTGCAACTTCACATACTTTTGCTAATTCATGGAAATGCTTAGGTATAACCTCACAAGAACATGAAAAGATAGCCCTAATTTTCTAAAACACCTAAAGAATGTTACCACCACAGCTGAGAGCCGTTAATGCACATAGATGGTTTTGGGAATGTTCCATATGTATTTCCAAAGAAAATATATGCATTTTCTATATGTTGCATATACTGTACTAAATGTGTCCTTTAGATTAAGTTTGTTAATTTTGCTATTCAAATTACCCATATCAGTTTGTCACAACAGTGGCATTACTACTATCATTTTATAAATATGTGAAAATATTTTAGCGGTTACAGAAATTTGGAATGCATTATTGTCATTTAGTTAGTGGAGTCCAGGAGTTCTAGACATTCTTGCAATACCTAAGCGAGCACCCAGCAACAAAAAAATGTACCTCTAGCTGGGCTCGGTGGCTCAGCCTGTAAGCCCGTGCCTTTGGGAGGCTGAGGTGAGTGGATTGCCTGAACCTGCGGGTTCGAGACCCGCCTGAGCAACTTGGCGAGACCTCATCTCTACAATAAATCAAAAAATCAGCCGGGCATGGTAGCGCATGCCTGTAATTCTGGCTATTTGGAAGGCTGAGGCAGAAGGATCGCCAGAGCACAGCAGGTCAAGGCTGCGGTGGCCAGGAGCGGCCACTGCTCTCCAGTCTGGGTGACAGAGTGAGACTCCAACTCAAAAATAAATAAATAAATAAAATGTACCTCATGTTGCATGACTGAACCTAGATGTGATCTTTCTTTTATATATACAAAACATTTTGTCAGGATTTTATAATACAGTGAATTTTTCAAGCACACAATTACCATGAAGACTGAAGAAAGATAAAGTCAACATTGAAAGACTGAACAGAGAGTCAGAAACAACCTGGGTCCTTGGTAGGTTCAGAGATTAGTCAACTGATTCAGAAGTTTCTCTCATTTGTATATCTGGTCATATGCATAATACATTTTCTTATCCATTATATAATCTATTAGTAATATATAAAAGATATTATTCATGTTTTACATTTATTTTTAATCTAAACACTTTAATAAACTTTCTAAATAGATCAAAGTATGATCTTTTATTTTCCAGTTGTATAATTATATACTTACGGATAATTATTCACAAATTTCTTAAACTGAATACTTGGAGCGAATATTAAACATATCAAATGATTGTTAAACTTTGAGATTGTGATACTATATATTTTAAAAGGCTTTTTGTACTTTTCTAATTTTAAAACTATCTTTGAATTCTGATATTAAAGTCTTATATGATCAGTGTTAGGGTGCATTGAGTCAAGGTGGGCCAGTACCGCAGGAATAAAGCAAAGACTTGCAAAGATAAGGCCAACGGGTTTATTTCTGCTCAAGGAAGAATGGGGCCAGCACTAAGAGGTAGTGCAGCAAGGTGTGTGAAGAAAGGAGGGCTTTTACAATTTTAGTCAGAGAGACACGGTAAAGAGAACTCTCCAGCAGCTGCATTCCAAAGTATTGATAACACCGGTCTTGTGTCCTTGGTTGGTGTCGGCAGGGCAACCAGTCCTGTGACTTCAGGGCCTTCGGCCTCTGGTGGGCTGGAAGGCAGACATGAAAGGCTGATTACAGTTAGGTCTGTTTGATTCTGTATGGTTGATAAACAAATGCCTAGAATAGACATACTTGGGAGATGCAAACAGTTATTCATAACTACCTCCAGAAAGCTGGTTTTGTCCTTGGTTAATGATTAGGAAGCAGGGAATGGGACAGATGGCTAGCAAAGTATGACAAAACTTAAGCAATGCTAAAATGGCTGTTCTTTAGCTAAGTTACTCTGTTTGACTTCACCCTTTCAAAAGGTTGATGAATCTTTTAGTACATTATATAATTCAGTTGATTTCTTTCTATTTGCTATTTTTGAAATCGGTTTTAATCAAGGAATCACAAATATTTTCTTTTTTATGTTCCATTTTTAATATTTGGAAATGGATTAAATCAATTTTCATGTTTTCTATGCCATGAAAAAGTTCAAGTAGCATCTATACTTTCAACATTACCAGCAGAATTAGTTTTATTTATAATTTTAAAGTAACTTTTATATTTCCCATAATCCAATCATATGTTTGATTCCTTACTTTGTTTAATTTTCTCATTGTCTCTTAGTTCTAATAGCCACAATTTTGTGTATATTTTCTCTTACTTTATTTTAAAAAGCCATATGTTAAATATATTTACTAATTTTTTATACTTTTTAATATTCCTTTATTTCATTATTTATACATAAAATATAGTTCATATTAATATACCATTTTAATAGTCTTCTTAATTACTATAATTTATATAAATGTACTGTAACTTGCTATTTGTTATTTTAGATTATTTATGATATATTTTTGTGTGGTTTTCTATTATATGTGACACTTTGATAAATATTATTATAAAAGCTTTTGTTAATTTCTCTGATTATTTCCTAAGGATAAATTTCTATTAAAAAATTACTACACCAATACTCTTTCTCCTTTTCTCTTTCTCATTCCAGT
This sequence comes from Carlito syrichta, assembly GCF_000164805.1. Taxonomy (NCBI): domain Eukaryota; kingdom Metazoa; phylum Chordata; class Mammalia; order Primates; family Tarsiidae; genus Carlito; species Carlito syrichta. Next base: position 539,933 of record NW_007259262.1, read on the forward strand.
TTTGTAATGCATTTTCAAATTAATTGCCTATTGAAAATTTTGCATGATATCAATTAGCATGCACTCATAAGTTTACTTTTGAAGCACATGAAAATAGATTCAGGTAATTTTTTTCCAACTACTACTATTACTTTAAGGTATAAATGGGATTGTTACTCTATAGCTTTCTTCTTCAGTCTAGAAAACTGAAAAAAATCTCAAAATTTTTTGGTTTTAGAATTCTTGTAATGAGAAGAAATATAGTAGATATGAAAACAGTAAATTTTGGCTCTATCTACAAAAGAAATAATTTAAGTGGTTTAACATTGTTATAAACTTTGAACTCTAGCTTTTCTATAAAGTCATACTTTCACTTTATTATACAACCAGAGAAAACGAAATTTATAGTTGTTCATGGTTTTCCTGAGAAGAATATCAGTAGGGAGAAGCAGAATTAGGCTTTTTTATGAATGAATATTTAATAATCTTTCCTTGATGACTTTTAACTTTTTTTCTTGTTAAATTCTCTGTCCTCTCCAAGGACACTCTAACAGTAGAAAAGCACATTTTGACATAATATAGAAAAATAAAGCATCCTTCTTAGCCTACACTGATTAGGCTTCCAGTTTTGTATATTGGAATGATTGCTTAGTATGAGGGAATGTATTTTCTATTGTGAAATGCTCAACTGTTTCTATTTGTGTAGGTTGAAGGAAGAGATGGGAAGACATGAGCCCACTGACTTTGGAGTTAAGAATATCTGAGTTCAAATCTGTCTGCTATGTATTAACTTAGTGACATTGGGAGAGCTTAGCAATATTCTTAATTCTCGTGACAATTTAATATAAATGAATATATCTATAAACACATATATATGTATATACCAATTTACTTCCAAGTTGTTGATCATTACTTATGTAAGTAGGTTTTGACTGTTAGATTTGTGTGTGTGTGTGTGTGTGTGTGTGTGTGTGTGTGTGTGCGCGCGCACATGCGTGTGTATGTGGCATATGTGTTCACATGTATAATTTAATAGGTTTGGAAGAATATACATATGCAATAGACATTTCTTCTAAAGAAGAAAGCTTATTAATGGGAACCTGGATTCAAACTTCAACTCCACTATCCATTAGCAGCATAATTGGGATAGGTAACTTAATTGCTCCTTTGTTTGATGTACTACTCGTTTGCATTCTCTACTCCAGCCAGTTGAGGAAACTAGTTGGGCAAAACTGAGTTGGATTTCTAGAACAGATTCTTTATTTCTTCCAAGTCTTTATTATACTACAGCTAACTATTTCATTATCCACACTGCTAAGACTGAGGAAGAATGGCAAAATGGTAAACACTTCTCTTTGTCTCTCATTGTAATTACTAAGCATACCACATATCTTTTTAACATCGGTACTAAATTACTGCTTATTTAAATTTCTTATTTCTGACTAGCAATACTGCTATAACAACAATAAGACATTTTTTAAAGTTATGTAATGATCTGCTTAGAATATATATAAAACTATTTCTGCAAAGCACTGTGTGGACCAGTCCCCAAGAGACATCTGTGTTGAATGAAGAACTCCCTGGAGTTATCAATATTTTTTGTTTTGTTTCAGTAGTTTTTTGTCTATCCCTTTTTTCCCCTCATAATCTTTACTTGACGAAAATTACACTGAAATCACAATCAGAATTATTCTACTCTTCCCAACACAATAGTGGAAATGAAGTAAAGTGTATAGCAGCATACTGTCAATTCACAGTTACAGTAATGCTTGTGAATGCAGCATTTAAATGCCTGACGGATGTTTGCCTATGTGATTATTTAGAATTATATTTTACATTGCTTTTCTGTAATGTCTATTAACAGGAAGACTAGAATGAAAAATTTAACTCTGAATAAATTTTCTACTAAAATTTTGCAGGAAACTAATAAGGTCATTGTTATTTCTATTATCACAAAGTGTGTCTGCCTGATTCTGAGATTAAATCTCTGCCAGAAAAATCAATCTCCCAACTCTCCATTACCTTCTAAAGATCAGTCTTTTACATTTCTCCTCTCCCAGCTTCCACCTCTTCTTCCTTTAGCAAATTACATTTTATGTACAAACTGTATTATTTACTTCCTAACTATTGTATATTATGTAACTATGTTTTCACTGTTTAATTGATATATTTTTCTTTAACTGTGGAAAATTATTTGAGTATATTGGGTTGGGATGAAATGCATCATATTTTCCTATTAAATTTAATGTGTGTGTGTGTCTGTCTGTCTCTCTCTCTCTGTGTGTGTGTGTGTGTGTGTGTAGGTAAAATTTCCAGGAAGAAATTAGTATTGTTCAAAAATTGGCTATATATTTATCCCTGAGAGATTCAGAAGTCAGGGTAATTTCTATTGCCTATAAATGTAACTTCTTTGTCGAATATCATAAATGAAACTTTGCATTAAACATCATTAGTTATTAAATTTCAGAAAAGGCGTTCTATATAGATAACATTGCAAACATACTCTTAAAGCGCAATTGTATAATTTTTATTACAATTTTAAATAGATTTGGCATATAAACTATATAGGAATTGTAACATAGTTTTTTAATTCATGACTTAAAAGTCCCAAAATGTAACAATAAAATGTCCAAATTTTAAATTTTAACATATGAAATGGAAGACAGCATCATCTAAAATGATAACTTTTAATATTTATTTTGTGAAGTTGATTTTCTCAGAAGTTATTGAATTGTAAGATTTTTGTCATGAATAATATGCAGATTAATATGACTTAAATAACAACTTTGTTTATTTGAACAAAATAAATGTATACCATAGCTTACTATATTAAATTAATTATGTATAAAATATGTATAATGCCAGATTATACATTATCCTTCAAGATCAATAATGCATAGATATTTTTTAAAAATTGTAGATTCTAGTCTTCTTCAAAAATTGGGATTGTTTTTATTTTTGTCTAACAATTTATTTACTTTAGACTTATAAATAAGCAAAAATTCAAAATAATTCATCTTATTATCTACCTGCAAGTAAACTTTTCCTTCATTCTACTGTTTATAAGAATGGTTTCTTCTACAAAATTTTCCTTAGAATATGTATTCTCATATGTGCAATGATGAAAATATTAAGACAGTAGGTCAACAGCATTTGTGGATTTGTCATCATAAATATAAATAGATCATTATTTGAATTAATGATTTCTCTATCCTCTCTCTGCCTCTCTCTCTCTCTTTCCCTCTCTGTCTCTCTCTCTCCATTCCTACCTATGTACCTATTATCCATCTGTATTCCTTTTATTTACTTCTTTAAGGAAAAAACATTTACTTGAAACTTAAATGTAATAAAACACCATTTATCTTACTTGTTAGGGACTTTATAAATCTTCCTGGATGGTTTAATGCATTGTTATTGCACAGGTTATTTAATTACAACTAAGTCTATTACATAATGATAGGCATAGCTTTTTTGACCAAGTTACAACTGCAGTAACATTTCAGATAGATGTCAACATTTTTAAGATCAAAGTCCTGGAAATCATCAAGTTACCAGAATTAGAAAATAAGAATAAGAAATATTTAGTGATATTTCTTACATATGAAGGGACTATAGGTATATTTTTCTAGTGGGAAATATTCCCTGGAGCTAATTGCACAGTTAAGACCAAAACACCAATTTAATGCCTTTGGCATTAGGAGAACTGACTCTTGCCCTGGCAATAATTATCATGGTGATAAATCATAATGATATTAATGTCAATTGCTATGATTGCTACTAATACTTCAACTCACATTTGCAAAATCACTTAAAACTGGCAAACATTGTACTAAGCATTTTGCCTTAAGAATTTTATTTTTTGGTTAGGTACAGTAGCTTATGCCTTTTTTTTTTTTTTGAATTGGAGTCTCACTCTGTTGCCCGTTCCCGGCCACCGCAGCCTCCACTTGCTGGGCTCCGGTGATCCTTCCGCCTCAGCCTTCCGAGTAGCCGGAATTACAGGCGCGCGCTACTACTCCCGGCTAATTTTTTGATTTATTGTAGAGATGAGGTCTCGCCTGCCTAGGCGGGTCTCGAACCCGCGGGCTCAGGCAATCCACTCACCTCAGCCTCCCAAAGGCGCGGGATTACAGGCTGAGCCACTGAACCCGGCTGCTTTTAATTCCAGCACCTTAGGAGCCCAAGCAAGAGAATTACTTAAGTCCAGGGATTTGAGACCAACCTGGGCAACTTGGCAAGACCTTGTCTCTACAAAAGATTTAAAAAAATAAATTAGCTGAGTGTAGTTGTGTGGGCCTGTATTTTCATCTACTTGGAATTCAGGTGGAAGGATCGCCTGAGCCCAGCAGGTCCAGGCTGTGGTAGCATTGAGTGTGCCACTGCACTCCAGATTGAGTGACAGAGTGAGACTCTGACTCAAAAAAAAAAAAAAAAGAAAAGAAAAGAAAAAAGGATTTTCTTTTTTTTTATTTTTCATCCCTTATGTGGAAAACACTATTTTAACCCACTTTAAGCCAGTTAGGAAAATAAACTCAAAAAATTAGATGAAATTTACCAGCAGTTAGCCAGTTTATAAACTGAGGTACTGGGATTAAAAACCAGGTTATTTGGCTGCAGAACTACCTTCTTAATTACAAGGTTTTATTATTCTGAAAATAACCAATTTCTTAGGACCTCAGTTTATTTATCTATGAAATAAAAATATTGAATCAACAATACCCAATTCCTAAGCAAACTGTGAAATTTTCTTGAGTATTACAATGTAAATCAACATTTAAAGAGAGAAACTTTACTTAGTATCTTTTATCCCTGCATGATAGTACAGCCTGTAACTAAAATATTTTATCTACAATTCCCTATACCTTTCTTTGATTAATGTTTGTGAAATTAGGAAATTGCCTTATAAACACATAAAGAACACTAAATGTACAAAGTAGTTTCTTTCCTATTAATTTTATTTGTTCCTTCTATTGCTTTGTAATCATGTTTGCTTATCTCAGTCCAGTTATTCATGTTGAGATTTTTATTTTTATAGCATATTGTTTTTCATGTCATTAGCTACTATGAAATCATATTGCTGTTTATAATAATGGACTTTTAATTATTAATCTCTATTCATTAATTTCTAAGTTCCTTTTAACATTTATAGCATAGTATCCTTCTTGTCTCAAATTGGTTTATTATGTATAATAGAATCTCCTTTTCTGGTGGTTCAAACCATTTATGATCAGATTTTTGGAGTCACAAACATTCTAGTGGAAACTGAAAAATCTAAAATATTTTAATGAAATTGAATACAATTCATCTGACAAATTATGAAAAAACATCAAAATTTCACATTATTATTGACATACTCAGGTCATTCTTAGCTTTGTAACTCTCTGAGATTGACCAAAGAATATAGATACCTTCCTTACTAATGGTATAAATGGTGAGTATTTTATATTTTGTAAAAAACAAAGAACCACTGCATTAGGCTTTTAACCAGATACTTTTTATTTTAATTTTTCCTTTCTGCTTGAGTGACATAATGGTACCTATCACTGTGTGACTGCTAAAATCAATTGCTTGGTAAGGGATTGAAATCCGGAGTTAAGATGTAGAAGATACTTTGAAATACTCCACAATCTGGGTTTAGGACTTAACCCTCTAGAGTAACATTTCAGTGTGTGATTCATAGAAACTACTTAACTACACAACACATATGGAATTTGTAGTTTTGTTCCTTGTGTACTACATGGTAAATCTTTTTCTCTGGTAGCAAGTAGTAAACTTGATTTCTTAAGAATATATAAAAGAAACTGGAGTTTTTATTTCCCTACAGCTAAATAGTTAAACTGGGCCAAGCTAAAATGTTTCCACTTTAGTCAACATAACATATTTTCAGTGTGAGATTTACTTTCCCTAGTCACATTTAAACAATGATGGTTTTATGGGAAATAAAAGCAATTTCAGTACACACCTGTGATTTGGGGGTTTCTTTTTCATTATTATTTTAAACAACTGTGGTAGAAAACACATTTCAGAAATAAAATGTCTCCTGAATTCATCATTCCCTCTTTATTACTAATGATAGGCATGGTATTTAAAATATGACATATAAGCATTCAAAAGTTATTGTGCTTATTAATACATTTTATTTTATTATAAGTTTTATTTTACAAAAATCACCAAAGGTTAAGTCTAAATACATAATTAACGTCATCCTGACATACATTTACCATTTTCTAACTCATTTGCCATAACTTGTCATTATATTTAAATATGCTCAAAACAATGTGCTTATAAATAAAATTTTTATTAGTAGTGTATGTTAGAATTTGATTGAATGCATGTTGCACATGGCTAAGTCAGTTATAATGACTACAATAACTTTACTTGGGATACATTTCAATATAATTATTTAATTCATTATAAATGCAATTATTTTATTCATGACATAAAACCTATTGAAAAAAATAATTAGAAATTATCTGTAATCTCAGCGCCTTGGGACACCAAGGCAGGAGGATCACTTGAGCCCAGGAATTTGAGACCTGCCTAAGCAACATAGTGACACCTTTTCTCTCCAAAAAAAAAAAAAAAAAAACAATAAAACAACCAGCAAGGTGTGGTGGCATACCCTGTACTCATAACTACTAGGGAGGCTGAGGTAAAAGAATTGCCTGAACCCAGGAAGTCAAGGCTACAGTGAGCCAAGATCATGCCACTGCACTCCAGTCTACTACAGTGAGCCAAGATCATGCCACTGCACTCCAGTCTAGGCAACAGAGTAAGACCCTAATTCAAAAAAAAATTGTCAAATAAATGAAAAAAATCAAGTAAGAACAATTGAAAAATGCCTCCTTTATCTTCAATACATCATATATTTATGATTTGTTTTATATCTTTTGTCAAAATGCTTTTGAGGTAATATAATTTTTAAACATACATACACAAGATAATTTCAAGGGTCAATTTGTAAAGGGGGAGAGATAATATAACAGATAGCTTAGGTATATTATTTAAGTTCTTAATATACTAGGAATAATTTGAGAACAAATGAGATAATATATCCAAATCTCTCCCTACAGGTTAAGTTATAATAATGTGTAAGTGAATTTTCAAACATCCTTTTATAAGAAAGATAATTTTCTAATATAAATTCCATACTGCTCTTCTTACTGCTAATTTTCTGTCACTGGGCATATTGAAAATTCAATGATTAGTTGAATAGAAAAGAGTAGGTTTATAGACTCTACACTAAAAAGATCATTCAGCAGAGTATAGAGTATCTGAGGTCCTCATATGTTGAATTCATAGCCATACATCAACAGAAAAGTGACAGATAAGTATTTAGCATGAAATAATTGTCTTCAATGGTGGTCTATTCTGGCAAGGGTAGGACACAGATGGTTAGAGCATAGCTTGAAGACTCATGAACATTTGGATATCAAAGACATCAATGCCAGATAGCTTATTGTCACAAGTTAAAAATTTAAAAAAAACCAATTTCTAAGGATCCTTCTGTAACTTGAGTTACCTATGAAAAAGGTGATTTGAACTGGGAACAAAAAAAGATGTCTGTCAAAAGAATGAGAAGAGAAGTCTCAGACTGGGAGAAAATATTTGCCTCCAGCAAATGACAGCTATCCAAAATATACAAAGAAACCTTAAAACTCAACAAAAAGAAAATAGACAACTTAATTAAAAAGTGGACAAAAGACTTGAACAGACACCTCATTAAAGATATAAAGATGGAAAAAATAAGTTTATGGGAAGATGCTCAACATGATAAGTAATTAGGGAATTACAAATTAAAACAATGAGATACCACTATATATCTATTAAAATAGCCAAAGTCAAAACACTAACAGCACCAAATGCTGGTGAGGGTGTGGAGCAAGAGGAACTCATTCATTTTTTATGAGAGTATAAAATGCTATAGCCATTTTGTAAGACAATTTGGCAGTTTCTTAAAAAACTAAACATATTCTTGCCTTTGAACCTAGCAATCATTATCTTTAGTATTTACCTAAAGGAGTTGAAAACATATACTTCATAATAACCTGCACGTGTATGTTTATATGAGCTTTATTCATAATAACCAAAATTTCAAAGCAGACAAGATGTCTTTCAGGATATGACTGGATAAATAAATGGTGGTACACCTACACTATAGAATGTTATTCAGTGCTAAAAAGAAATAAGCTCTCAAACTATGTAAAGCCATGGAGGAATCATAAATGCATATTATTAAATGAAAGAAGATAATCTGGAAAAGCAACATATGGTATGATTCCAAATATATGACATTCTGGAAAAGGTAAAACTATGGAGACTCTGAAAGAACAGTATGGCTTAGTGCATAGAGAAGGATCAGCAGGCAGAGAACAATGTTTAGGGCAATGACACTATTCTGTAGGGTGCTACAATGGTAGATACATGTCATTATACGTTTGTCAAAGTCCATAAAATGTACACCACCAAGAGTGAGCTCTGATGTAAACTATGCACTTTGGGTACTAATGATGTGTTAATGAAGATTCATTGATTGTAGCAAATGCACCACTCTGATGAGGAACATTGACAATGGGAGAGGCTGTGCATGTGTGGGGGCAGGGGGATATGGGAACTCTGCACTTTTTGCTCAATTTTGCTGTGAAAAATGTAAAGTGCCAGTGAGAGAGGAGAGAGAGAATAAGAATGAGTGAATCTATGGAAGGTTTTACAGAAAAAGGCCAACCAATAAAACTAAGAAAAAAATAAACATAGGATGAATTCAGAAAGCTAGAAGTGTTAACAATTTTGTCCAGCTTTTTGAAATCAGGTTGAATATAGACATGTGCCTGTGGGACTAGGAAATATGTATTACTCAAATCTAATTATGAAGACCCTTGACCTCTTTTAAATCTTTTGATTTTGACCTACAGTAAGAAATACATTTTACACTAGGATCCATCATACACAAACACACACATGCAAGTGGAAGAAAGCACTCACAAAACAATTCTTCGCCTAATGCAATGTACTCTATATCCTCTTTTATGACCGTCATTTTAATATATGCTGGACATAATTTAGTTAGTTGATTTTTTTTATAGCTCTAGTTTGTAAAATGTTTCTGGAAGCCAGTCTAGGGCTCATGTCAGAGATTGTTTTATGGTCAGTCACACGAATGATTGCTGTACTTTGGCATTTTGCAGACACCAGAATGAAACGGGGAAACTAATTGAGAATCTTCGGTCAGCAGGGAGGTTTATGGAATGAATTCATTTGAGGCACTGAGGAAGCTCTGTGGTTGAATTCACACATGAAGAACTGGACTTAGTGGCTATTAGGCCAAGAAAATGAGCAAACAGGAGATGAGATACAGGGGGCTCAGCAGCAGTACAAATTTATTCTGAAGAAAAACCTGCAGAGGAGGACACCAGATGAGACTGGAGACAATTATAGTTGGGTGGGGGGAGGTAGTTGCCTAGAGACAATTATAGTTGGGTGGGGGGAGGTAGTTGCCAGGCAGAGGTGCACCGCCAGATATTTTTGTGTGGGAAAAATTTAGTGGCTATCTCATCGCTAGGGGTAATTAAGGAAATGGCCTGTGGTTACGATAAGAGTGACTTAATCTTGTGGTTACCATAAGGATTGCTATGCCAAGTATTTTTTCACAGGGCATCTTCTCAGGGTTTGGGCCTTGTCAGTAATTTTCCAACTCAGTTAGCCTTCATGAAATGGTAGGGAGCCCAAGATGGGGTTTCTAAGGCTAACATTCCTGCCTTTTGTTTTATAAGAAAAAGAAAAGATGGGCTTGTGAGGGAAAAGGGTGGGGAAAGGGGTGTTATGGATCTTTCTGGCTGCTTCCTGCTAAGATGGGGCATCATATCTGGGATTAGGTTTGGGTAGTGGTTGGTAGTGAAAAGTCTGGTTTGGCAAAGCAGGAGGAAGCTGTTAATATGCTTTTCAGTACTGGCTCAGAAAAAGGGGAAATAAGGTTAAAGAGACATGGTTCGGTGGTTAGTAAAAGGAGAATAAGGAATAGGGGACCTAGAGGTGGGGATATCCAGGGCATCCACTTGAAGAGGGATGACCCGGTCCACCATGAGTTATTGGTTATGTAAAGAAGAAATTGGTGTTATCAACAACTGCTGGTTGAGAAGTAGAAAATTGCAAGAAGTTCAGCAATGTACAAGTTGGGGTGTCCATGCATTTTCTCCATGGAGTTCCTTGTACCTTTACATATGGTTGGTGACATTTACAGACGGGAGAGATGGGAGCCCTCTGCAGTGATGGATGGGGTTGGGGCAGAAAATTGCATACAGGTTTACCCAAGCTTTGGAGGAACTAATTGAGAAACTTACAGTGAGAGACTGGTGATCATTTGAGGGTTGGAGGACAAGTGTGTAGTTGCAGAGTTTGGGAGTGAGAGTTTCCAGTAAAGATTGGTGAGAAGAGTCTGGAAATGAACATTTGAGACAAAGAAGCACTTAGGTGGTTAGTAGGATTTGAGAGGAGGTGGGTCTCCAGAGTGGAGGTTTAGGAGTTCTTGGTCGATGTAAAAATTGAGTTAGTTGTAGCCCTGAAGTTATTATTCTTTAAAAAGTGAAGCTCGGGCAACCCTCTTGGATCCCCTACCACTGTGGGAGTTTTTCTGTCCTCTCCATATATCCTGCTTTCAAAAAAAAAAAAATGACAGCGTGAAGTCAGCTGGGATGGCTGTAAAACATTGTGTTTGGGGTTGACATACAGATCCAACAGTTGGATAAGAGTGGTGAGTATGATTTGTTTAAAAGTTGACGTGTGGGATTCATTAAAGGAGCCCAAATGTTACAGGATAGAGTGAGAGGGAATATAATGCATAAGGAGCCTAAGATCAGACTAAAAGGTCAATATGGGAAAGGGTTAAGCTTCAAGGTCTGGTAAGGCAGTCACAGAATAAAGTCCATATTAGGAAGGATGAGGTCAGGGAACAAATCATCCAGATCTCTTTGTAGCCAAAGATTGCTAGTTGCTAAGAGTAGTTTTTCCACGGAGGTAAGGGGACCATTAGGGGGGCAAAAGGAAAGGTAAAGATGGAGTATGTATAGGAATTTATCAAAGATGGGGTTCATTAGCTTAAGGGAATAGGAAAGTCCATGGGGTGTTACAGTCTGGAGTTTTTTGACAAAAATGTTTTATATGTTTTATAATACAGGCTTTGATGACTATTATAGCAGCAACTAATGAAAGTATTATAAAAAGAACATCCATATATATTGAGTTATTGAAGATTGTTTAGAGGTTTCCAGCATCTGACTCAGGAGATTCAGGAATTTTTGTCAGCTGAAGAGAGGTCGGTCCTGTGAGAGATGAAACATATTTAGGAGGCTTTGCTATGGATGGAAGCATGTGACATGTAGGATCGGGGGCCCTTTTAAATTTTGAATTGTGTATCCAATGGGTAAGGCTTGTAACGTTGGCTACTGTGGGTGTGATAAGTATGACTTGGTGGGGTCCTTTCCATTTAGGGGTCAGTGAAGTATTGGAGTCTGTCACCCATACCCATACTCCTGGTTGTAGGCTTGGGGAGGAAGTAGGGGCACCTGGATGTGGTTTGGGAAGATTGGCTTCTGCATATCTTCAAAGGTTGACTTCAGCATATCTTCAAAGCTGGGTGATGTGTAAGGTGGGGCAGATGTTTTCAATAAGGGGGGGTCCTAGTGAGGGAAGATTATGCAGGACAAAGGGTCATCTGTATATGAGCTCAAATGGGCTCAGATTGAGAGGCTTTCAAGGGAGGACTTGGAGTTTCATTAGAGTTAGCGGAAGAAGTGTGGGCCAGGTCATTTTAGCTTCAAGCGTTAGTTTTATTAGATGTTGCTTTAAAAGTATGTTGGCCTGTTCTACTTTGCTGGAGGTTTGTGGCCAGTAGAGGATGTGGAGGTCTCATTTAAGTCCCAGGTCTTTGGCTATATTTTGGGTTATGGCTGAAACAAATGCTGGTCCATTGTCAGAGTGAACTGAGGTAGGAAGTCCAATTAGTGGGATAATGTGTGTTAGAAGAGTCCTGGCAACATCTTGTGATTTTTTTTCCAGAGATAGTAGGAAAGACCTCTATCCATCCCATGAAGGTGTCTACATTTGTTAAGAAGTACTGAACCCATTTGACAGGGGACATATGGGTGAAGTCAATTTGCCAGTTTTAGCCTGGGAAATGTCCTCTTGCCTGGAGAGTAGGGAAGGAAGGAGGTTTGACAGTCCTCTGGGTCTGGGTAGATGTTTGACTACATATGGGACAGGTTTTGGTTAGATTAACAAGAATGGAAGGCACAGATGGGATGAAGTGAATGTGAGTTTTTAATAGTTTGAATAAGGGGCAATGTCCAATGTGAAAAAGGGTATGTAACTGTGTAGGAATGTCTTTTTCTTGAGATTGAGAGTGAACCAGTTTATTCATAGGAAGAACAATCCTTTCTTGATTAGAACTTCGGCAGAGGTAAGAGTTTGAGTTTCATTAGGGGGATAAGAGGGTAGTTAACTGGGGAATATAGGTAGCAGGGATGTAGGTTGGAGGACAGCAGCTTTTACTGCCAGATCAGCAAGAGGATTTCCTTGTGAGATTGGGTCTGTGGCCTTTTGGTGGCCCTTGCAAGGTATAACTGCTGCAGTTCGGGATAATTTGGCAGCCTGTAATAATTTGTGAAAGAGCTCTCCATTAACAATGGGAGTCCCTTTGGTGTTAAGGAATCCTCTTTCCTGCCATATGGTGGCATAAGAGTAGAGGATATGTTTAGGCATATTTGGAGTCTGTATAGATGTTAACTGTTTTGTTATTGGCTAGAATGAGTACTCGTGTGAGGGCTATTAATTCTGCTTGTTGGGAAGTTGTGTGTGGGGAAGAGCATTGGTCTCTAGAGGCTTGTTTTTGGCAATGACAGCATAACCAGCTTTGGGACTGGGGTTTCTGTAGGAGCTGCCATCTATGAACCAGTTTGGTGTGGATTTGTTGGTAGTCTCAGAAATATGTTGAAACAGACAGTTGTTTCTAGGATTTCAAGACATGCATGTTGGGGTTTCTGGCTTGATGTGGATTTGGGGAAAAGGGTAGCTGTGTTAAGAGTTTTGCATTTTTAAAAAGAAATTACTGGGTTATTAACAAAGAATCCACATATTTGTTGTAGGCAAGAGGGTGGGAGAGATTGAAGGGAGTGACAACTATAAGATCATATAAATTATGTGAAAAGGAGACAGTTATGCTTTGGTATAGTGTCAGTTTTAGTGTTTCAGCAGTGAGTATAGTGGCAACTCCCAGGACATGGAGGCATGATGGTCAGCCTTGGATGACGGAGTCAAGTTGTTTTGATAGCTATGCCACAGCTTGTGAGGTGTCATCATAGGACTGACACAAAAGTCCAAGGATAACACTGTGTTCTGCATGGAGATGTAAGATAAAAGGTCTGGTAGGGCTTGGTAATCCTTGGGCTGAGGCCTTTAAGAGGGCCTCTTTTAATTTGTGAAAATGTGAGTTAATGGAGTGTGTGGGGTTTAAAGTTTTGAGGATAAGGCCTTGTGAAGCCAGATAAAGAGGCTTAGCTAACAGGCTGAAATTGGGTATCCATAATTGGAACTATCCTGTGAGGTCTAAGAAAGAAAGGAGGTCATTTTTTTATGGTGGGTACAAGCATGTCCTGGATTAGATATTTTCTGTGTGTGGGAATGGCTCGGGTTGTAGGAGCTATAGTGAGCCTGAGGTAAGTTATTCCTATTTTGGCAATCTTGGCTTTAGTGGGAGAGACTCAATAGCCACACTCTCCAAGAAAGTTGAGTAATTGAGAGGTGTTGGAAACCACTGCCCTGCTTAAACTCTACTAAAAACATACTTGGCATATGAACAAAGTCACAACCAGCCAAAAATGCCTATAATGACAAACCCAGATAGGCATGTATACTGAGACAATTTCTAAAAGTGCAGTGTCTGTTGTGTTAAAATATTAAAAGTTATATATTGTCTTACAAACAGCTGCACTATATTCTGTAAACAGCCACACTTTATCACAAAAGCTTTCTAAGATCAAAACAGGGAGTTTTCTTTACACTGTCTGTACTTTGTCCTTAAAGCCATACTTAACTACATCATTTTATAGTAATAAAAGTCTAGTGGATAAGAAACTTGGGGACTTTGTTCTGTGAAGCAAAGTACCCCCTGGTTCCCCCACCTTCTAGTTCTAAAAAGTGTTTTGTAAATTGTGTTATAACATGCTGTTCCTCTTTCAAAATCCTTTACCACCCAGCTACACAAAACACAACAAAGAGGTATATTGAGAGCAATGGTCGTTTGATGGACTGCGTAGGAGAATATCATCAACATACTGCAGAAGGGTACTGAGGGCTAAGTTTAGGTTAGATGGGTCTTGAGAAAGGGCTTGCCCAGAGAGGAGGACTGTCCCTGAAGCCTTGTGGTAATACTGTCTAGGTTAATTGGGTAGAGTTTCGTGCATCAGGAGTTATCCAAGTAAAGGCGAAGAAGTTCTAGCAGACTGTGTTAAGGAGAATGGTGAAGAAGGTGTCTTTTAAGTCTAGGACAGAGAAGTATGTGGTGTCAGGTGGGATGTGAGAGAGCAGCGTAGGGGTTTGGAACAATGGGGTGAGTGGGAATGACTGACTGATTGACAATACGTAGGTCTTGGACAAGTCGGTATGAGTTGTCTGATTTTTTAACATTTGGTATGGGGGTGTTGTGAGGAGAGTTGGTTGACTTTAGAATATTTGCCTGAGTAATTTAGAGATAATGTGTTTGAGTCCCCGTAAGCCAGATAGATGTAAAGGGTACTGGGGTTGGTTAAGATAGGAAGAGGAAGTTTATAGATTGACCATGATGGAGGTATGATGGCTTGCAACACTGGATGTGGAAATGTCCCAAACTGTAGGATTTGCAAGAGAAAGGGGGGAGCAAAGGGAAGATATAGATGAGGAGGGAGAGACACCTGGGCAGCAAAGTAAAAGGAAGTGGAAGGAAGTGGAATTGCAAGGGCGGTTGTGAAGGTAAGCTGTGCAGAAGCATGAAATTTAGTTAAAATGTCCCTTCCTAAAATGGAATGACTAGAAAGGAATGAGTGAAGGGTTTATTAAATAGTTTACAAAGTAGTGGCTCAGTTGTCTTAGGATTGGAGGGGATCCTTCTTACCCCTACAATAGAGATGAAGGAGTTAAGGACAGGTTCTGCGTATTCTGGCAGAACTGAATATAAAGCCCTGCATCCAATAAGAAAGAGAGGGGTTACCAGTCACTGTCAGTGTTACCCTGGATACTGAGGTGGTGATGACAGTGGGGATAGCAAACCCTGGGCCCTGTCAGTCTTCTGCAGCCAAGCCAAGGATGTCAGGCAGATCTGATTGTGGATGAGAAAACCTGGGAGGGTCAGAAGTAACCAAACGGGATGGAGAGTTTCAATGATGGTAATCTGACTTCCAGTGCCCTTTTTTTTCCCCCGTAAATAGTACATGATTTAAGAGGCAGCCTAAGATTTGGGCTTGCTTTTGCTCAGGGTCCTGGCCAACCACATTTGAAGCATGGTCCCAGTGGTTGACGGGGTGTTTGTCAAGGAGTGGAGAGCTTTGCAGAGTCATCGGAACTCTGTCGAATGGCTGCTGCCAGTAGTTGGTATTTGGCCTGATCTCTTTTTAATTTGGGGGTGTTTTGCTCCTCCTCTCTATTGTTAAAACTTTAAAAGTAGTTGTAATAAGTTCTTGACATGGAGTTTGAGGACCTTTCTGTAACCTTTGCAGCTTTTTTCATATGTCACTGACTGACTGAGAGATGAAGTAAAAGTATAAGTAAATTTTGCTTTTGTCAGAATCTTGAATAAAAATGGTGTCCTTACACATGGCCTCTGAAAAGTAGGAGAAGTAAAGGACAAGGTTTTCATTGGGACCCTGAGTAATTTCCTTTATTTTTTTTCAAAATTGACTACCTTTAGGGCTGTTTTGTCCATTTCAGCTAATAGACAAGTTATCATGTGGCCCCTTTTTTGTCAATTTGGGGAGTTAATACAGTAATCCAAGGAGGGCTCTGTGTGGGCACTGCCATGGCACCACTGTGGCACCTACAGGATTATGGGTTGGATCCTGTTGATGGAGGATGTTAGCACGAGATGAAGATGCTGCCCAGATGCGTTTCCTCTACTCTGGGGAAAGGGAAGAAGAAAGAATGACAAACAGGCCATGCCAGGTTAAGCCATAGGACTGGGTAATATGGAGGAATTCCTTATGGTAAGTAGCAGGGTCAGTGGTAAAGGAGCCTAGACGTTTTTCAGTTTGGGAGAGGTCACTCAGGGAGAAAGGAACATGAACTCGGACTATGTCCTCAGCCCCAGCCACCTGAGAGGAAGGACAGGAGTTGGATTTTGGGGGCACATAGGAGATGGAGGGATTTGGTATGAAAATGAGTGTGCAGGGGAAGGTTGAGAACAGGGAAGTGGAGGAGCAGAGGGTGGTGATGAGGTAGGAGGAATCAGAGACCGAGAAGGTGATTGAGGGAGAGGTGGGGGTTCGTCAGCATGATCAAAGTCAGATAACGATTTAACAGGAGGAATTACGGTGGCAAGGATTTGGGGGTTTTTGTGTAACAGACAATTTGATAGGAATTA
Source organism: Carlito syrichta (assembly GCF_000164805.1). NCBI lineage: Eukaryota > Metazoa > Chordata > Mammalia > Primates > Tarsiidae > Carlito > Carlito syrichta. The sequence continues at coordinate 556,512 of NW_007259262.1, forward strand.
CAAGAGTTACAAACAAAGGGTTTGGATTAGAGACAGAGGAAAGCTTGGGGATAGGGAACCTCAGACTATTTTCCATTGTACTGTAGAAAGTTGTCGAGGTCATGGAGAATTTGGAAGTCAACGGTTCTGTTTTCGGGCCAGCAATTGCCATTGTCCAGGCCATATTACAGAAGAAAACAAGGTATTTTGGTCTTAGTGTGAGACCCAATTTTTGGAGGTTATGGAGGAGACACACCCAAAGGGAATCTCTCGGGAAGGTTTAGAGGGGGCTGACCCATAGTGGGGGAATTTAGGAGGGTGAATGATCCGATTCCCGGGAACATGAGGAACAGTGAAAGGACAGGGTGTCCCTATGAACTTCAGCTGTTCCTATGAGTCAGTGTGGTAGCCGCTTCAAGGGGGTTCCCCTGAAGCAATGAATAGGGTCACCCTGAAGTGGGGTTTTCAGCAGAAATTTGCAAAAGAGAGCGGAATCCGGCTTTGGGATAGGAAAACTCACCCATGGGTTGGCGACTGGTGTTAGATGAAGCATGTGGCAATGGAGGAGGTCCTGCTGGAGCCATCCAAGTTAAAGGAAAGAAGTTTGAGGGAGATCGAGAGAGAGAGAAAGAGAGAGTGAGAGAGAGAAAGAATGGGAGAATGGAGCTAGACATGAGGATTATTTAGGAGTTTGCCCATGGTGGGACCTAGATCCCACTCCAAGCTTTCAGCACCAAATGTTAGGCCAAGAAAATGAACCAACAGGGGCAACCCGTTGGGTCTCCTCCCACCACGGGAGATTTTCTGTCCTCTCAATATATCCTGCTTCTCAAAAAAAAAAAGAAAAAAAAGAAAAAAAAGAAAATGAGTAAACAGAAAGGAGATGAGAGGCAGACGGCTTAACAGCAACACAGTTTTATTCCGAAGAAAAACCTGTGGAGAGGGTCACCAAATGAGACTGTAACCCAACTCCACTTATAGCCTAGGGGCAATTTTAGTTGGGAGTATAGTTAGTTGCCAAGGGGAGGTGCACTTTAGCTATTTTTGGGTGGGAAAAATTTAGCAGCTATCTCATTGCTAGCAGGGCCTTGTGATTACAATACGAGTGGCTTAACCTCGTGATTAGGATAAGGATTGCTATGCCAAGTATTTCTTAACAGGGTGTATTCCCACAGTTTGGACTTTGCCACTAATTTTCCATTTCAGTTAGCCTTTACAAAATGACAGGGAGCCCAAGATGGCATTTTAAGGCTAGCAGTGACTATTCCATTTTCCTTCTCTGGCCAGAGCATGGTCATTAATGGCTGACAGCTGTTGGATCTTAACATTGAAGTACTTGCTTCCTGGTAATTGATTAGCTTAGCCAGAAGAGACCTTAGTAGACAACCACATCCAGCCAAGGAGAGCCAGACATCATCCCCTGGTCCCTCAGAAAGAAATCCCACCCTACACATAGCACAAGAGAAGGATAAGAGGGGCTAGGCTATGAATGTTGAGAAAGGGGAAAGAAGCACAAGGTGGATGGGTAAAAGGTTATTTTGACATTATTTTGAGAGAAAGAGAATTGTGAGGAAACTCTATCCTGTTTATGATAGTAATCGAGGGTTTAAAAAAAGGAGAGAAAGAGGAATTTTATAAAGTGATGTTCTACTTTGAAAAAATAACTCTAGACTGTGTGTGGTGGCACCTGCCTGTAATCCCAGCACTGTGGGAGGCTGAGGAAAGAGAATTGCTAGAGGCCAAGAGTTTGAGACCAGCCTCGGCAATACAGCAAGATGCTCTCTGATATCAAGAGAGTGGGGAGACAGCCTACAGAATAGGAAAAAAAATCTAAGATTTAGAAGGAACTCAAATGTGCCAAAAAGAAAAAAACAAAGAGCCCTATTTAAAAAACAAAGGCAAAATATACGAATAGACATTTCTCAAAAGAAGACATACGAGCAGCCAACAGATACATGAAAAAATGCTCAGTCTCACTAGTCACCAAAGAAATGCAAATTAAAACCACACTGAGATACCACCTAACTGCAGTTGGGATGGCTACCATCAATAACTCAAAAAACAACAGATGCTGGCAAGGATGCAGAGAAAAGGAAATACTTCTACACTGTTGGTGGGATTGTAAACTGGTATAACCTATGTGGAAAACAGTGTGGTAATTCCTGAAAGATCTAAAAATCGACCTTCCATATGAACCACCAATCCTCATTCTGGGAATATACCCAGAAGAACTTAAGTCACTCTGTGAAAAAGATACCTGTACATGCATGTTTATTGCATCATTGTTCACAATAGCAAAAACATGGAACCAACCATACTGCCTATCAAAAGTGGACTGGATTAAAAAATGTGATACATATACATGATGGAATATTTCACAACCATAAAAAAGGACAAAATTATGAACTCGCAGTAACTTGGATGGACTTAGAGTCTATAATACTGAGTGATCTATCTCAGAAACAAAGAACTGAGTCCCACATGTTCTTACGCATAAGTGGACCCTAAACATTTATCATAATACTGTAAGAAAGGGATTTGCATTAGTAAGAAACTGCGGAGGGAGGGGGGCACACTTCATCAATAGGTGTACTGATCTCAAACCAGGTGAAGTGGGGACCAAAGTGAGGCCCAAACTTTACCTGTACAATGATCATTTGTATACCTAACCCTGAATTGTACCACACATCTTTAAAATAAAAATTAAAAAATAAATGAAACAAAATATAAAGCTCTATGAGTGTTTTCATGAGAAATTGCATTAAAGATTTAAATTTCATTCAATCATATTTTGGTTACTAAATTTTTGTGTTGTTGTTTTGTTGTTGCATTGATTATTTTGTGATTTTTCTGTTGTTGTCACTACTGTTATTATAGATAACTAAGTGACACAATGAGTCACAAACTAAAAATTTAGAAGTGCTAAAAATTTAAATGTTAGTTTTTTCAATACAGTGTAGTACCTGGGAATGTTCTTTAACCTGCTTTTGGACTTCAACACACATTTTGAAGTTGGTTACAAAGGGAGGGATTTAGAATATTAGTAAGCCTAAATATAGAATATGTATAAATTCAAGGAAACAAAATACACTCATTGTAAACAAATTTTAAAATATGAGTTACAGCCAGGCTCGGTGGCTCAGCCTGTAATCCTGCGTCTTTGGGAGGCTGAGGTGAGTGGATTGCCTGAGCCCACAGGTTCGAGACCCACCTGGGCAACTTGGCGAGACCTCATCTCTACAATAAAAATCAAAAATTAGCCGGGCGTGGTAGCGCACACCTGTAGTTCCAGCTACTTGGAAGGCTGAGGCAGAAGGATCGCTGGAACCCAGCAGGTCGAGGCTGCGGTGGTCGGGAGCGGCCACTGCACTCCAGTCTGGGTGACAGAGTGAGACTCCAACTCAAAAAAAAAAAAATTATGAGTTACTTTTATTTTTCTCTTTTTACATATGCAAGTCAAAGTTCTGAAGGCAGTATACAGTGGCAAGTGAGTTATACCGAAATCACTCGAGTGCTTTTTTGCTGCTTTAAGTCTCACAGTGCCAGTTGTAAAGTTGTAAATGAAATCTAAGAAGCATTCAGTAATTCTTGAAAAAAGATTAAAACTCAAATCTTAAAAGCAGCAAAGCAGACAGTCATGAAAGTTTAAATATATCTAATTTTACAAAGTTTTCATTTTAATCTCTTAGTAGTTGATGGTTAGACATATTTTACTATCAGATCCATCTAAAAGTATACAAGACAGAGAATATGGAGATCACTATTCCTAGTGGATTGTACTTGACATGATGTACTATAATTTTTTGAATACCAAGTTTTATGTATCTGTGCTGTGAATTGGAAATCTTTATCTTGTATTTTAAATCTTATTTACAACCCTATTCAGTTCAGAAATTGCAGGCGCTCGATTCAGTATGATTCTTCATCTGTCCTTTCATTTAAAAATAACAACCAAAACAAAAATCAATATTTATCTTTAAAAAATCAGGTAAGGTATACCCCCTCCATAAGGAAAAAATGGATGTCTCTTCTTTATACAGATGTCAGCTAACCAGAGAAAAGTATGCTCTACGGTACTGGTTTGATAGATACCAATTTCTAGTTCAATTATTTCATACATTTGTTAAAAAGTTAGATTATTTTGTCACAATGTGCCTTCCTTCCTGGGATCCTCCAACCTCCTAAATGCTTTCGCTTAAAAAAAAAAAGCTTTGCATGCATTACTTACTCTTTGTGCTGCAGAGTTCAATAGGTTTTAAAAAATACATAACGTTATATCCAGCATTACAGTATTATACAGAATATTTTCACTGTCCTAAACCACTCCCTTTGTTTCACCTATTTAATCCTCCTTCCCCACAAGCCCCTGATCTTTTTATCTGTAGTTTTTTTAATTTTACAGAATAATATATAATTGAACTCATACTATATAGCTTTCTCAGACTAACTTATTTTACTTACAAATATGAATTTAAGGTTCAGTTTTGTTTTTCTGCAACTTTATAGCTCATTTTTATTTAACTGATAAATAATGTTTCATTATATTAATGTACCACAATCTATTTAATTGTTCACCTATTGAGGGACAACTTGGTTGACTGTAGTTTTGGCAACTATGAATAAAGCTGCTAAAAACATGTGTTTACAGATTTTTGTATGATCATAAGTTCTCAAATAATTTGAATAAATACCTGGGATTTGCTGGATCATATATGGTAAGAGTTTTGTAAGAAACTGTAAATTTTATTTCAAAGCCTGTACATTTTTGCATTCCTACCAGCAATAAGTAAGAGCTTTTGTTGTTCTCCAACCTTGCCAGCATTCGGCATTCAAATTTTAGGAGTTTAGCCATTCTAATACTATATCCTAGTAAGTGTGTGGTTTGTCTCACTGTTTTTTTAATTTGCAATTTCTTAAACACAAATGATAAGAACACTCATCTGGAATCCTCTAAGAATCAAAATCTAGCACTGAAGATGTATCTGGGGCTCATCAAGGATCCCTAGCCTGGAAAATGGAGTCATGACCTGGTAGAGTGAAATTAAAATGACCACTGTGAGATCATTGCAACCTACTGAGACTATGTGTAAGCAGCAAGCATAGGAATGAGATTTACTTAAGGATAACTTGGGTTTGCAGGGACACAAGGAAGCAAATGTAGCAGAATGTTAAGTATGATTCTGTTGTCTCAGAGTTCTGTCAAGGCCTCCAAAAGTCAAATACCTTCTTATCTTAGAAAAGTTGATCAGCTTTAAAGACATCTGAAATATTTTGACACTCTAGCATATGCACACATGTCTACCTGCGTGTACAACAGAGAAGTCAGAGGGACTTGTAGATGCACTGATCACTATGGAGACAGTTGCTATTGTGCTGTGTGTGTATGTTAACTCTCCTCCCGTGGTACATTTCCCTCCACTCATAGCTAAGAAACAAGGTTCTGAGAAAGTCATCTGGAAAGTTTTGCCTCTGTTCTATGAGTCTCAAGGACTGAAAAGTCTGAAGGCAAGTTGCTGGAGCCAGCAGGATTCTCTTGGTAGGCGGCGCAAGCCATTGAAGCTCCACTAGCTTCTTCCTGCTCACTCATGTTTGCCAAAGCAAAGGTAGTGCGCAGAGCATGTACAAATGAATGTGGGTGTCATGAGAAAACGTTCTTCTAAAGAGTCCCACTTTAATGAGGAGATCAACCCAAAAGGGTAGCACATCTTCAGAAAAGAGAGGGGAGTCTTAGAAGCAGCCAACTGGAGGAGTCATCACCCCTGAAAGGGGCATGTATGTGAGAACCCCCAGGGAATGGAGATTACCAAGCACCCCCTAAGTAAAGTGTCCCGCTAACGAAAAACACAGCAGTTCTGCATCTTTGGGACCAGCATCCATTGAACAGGCATACAATTGTACCAATCAGTTAGATAGGATTTTCTTGCCATTTCCTACTAGTTGTTACCAACTTCTCGGATATGGAAATGCCCCCAATAACCTCTAACCAGCAGGGGATAGTTGGAGTTGGGAAGAGAGAAGAAACTTCCCTTACTTCTGCCTACAGTGTACTTTCCATGCTGAAGGAGACCCAACTGTGGAAAAGAGAGGAACATAAAACCACAAGAAGTTTTAAGGTTGGTTATACATTAGTCAAGGGTTTGAACTTTCATTACTTAGGATAAGAGACCATTTCTTTGTTACCTGATAGTGAACTGAGAACATTTTTTTTCCTCTAATTTTCTGAAAGAACTATGGGTCCCTTACAGGATTTCATCTAAAGATGAAGAGACAATGAATCTGAAGTGTGGGTTTGCGAGGATAACAGTAAGAAAATGTTGTTTCCTACTGCTCTCAAGTCCAAACATGTATACTAGACCATGTACATTATGAAATATTAATGAAACTGAGATCTTGCACTCACAGATGGTGTAGACCTGGGACTCCCGGTGTCCAGGGAAACTATTCTTTTCTATATTGGACTCTTTAAGCCAAGTGCCCAAACTAGTTTTCTTTCAGGGCTAGGAGGACAGAGCTTTGTAGAGATTGATTTCACATACAATGTTCATTCTTGTTCTTTAATCATAAACTTGTTCTACCTGAATAATTGAGATTTATTCCCAAATATGACTTTAGGTGAACAGTCAATTTGTTCAAATATGTCCTGTTAAAAAAGAAAGGATTCTTATTGAACCTATGTAAATAGCTATATAACCGTGAAAACTAATGAGACTCAAAAAAAGTCTGTGTTTCAGAATTGTGAGGACATAGGGAGAAATCAGATACCATTTTAAAATGGTTCATTTCAGTTTTTAACAGTATGGTCCACTAAATTGAGATAAGAAGAAAGAGACTGGGCCTTTTCACACACACATAAAATGATATAAACTATATATAATGCTAAAATATTCCAAACAAATAACCACAATACAATTGCCTTAACTTAAGTATTCAGGTCTATATGACTCACTTTTTTTTTTTTCTCCACAGAATCTTGGGTTAGCAGTGAGTTTCTATGGAGTGTGTCTACTTGAAGACTGACAAGAATCCAGGAAATTTTAAGTTTGCTAGTACAGCCTGAAAGTTGTCTAAGCAGTGCCAGTTTGAAACTCCGTACCCAAGACTATGTTCTTTGAACTACTAAAGTATCAATAGTTCTGGCTACCTGAGATAGTCCTTTCCATGAAACACTAGGACTATCCTTTGTTGAAGACAGAAATTCTATTTTGTAACTTATAGCAGAGCCTCTGGCAGTTGTCAGGAAGGAGACACCTGTTTGATAATGAGACTATTCATTTATTATAATTCCAATATTATTATAATGAAAAGCAAAATTATTTAGGTATAGTATAGAATGATTTCACGAGTTTGAGAAATATTTTAATTGAGGAGAGAAATATTTTATGGACAGTGAGGACATTAGCAAATCTCCAAAAGATATAATTTCTGAATATTAATAACATTTTTCTAGAAACTTAACCTCAGAAATGTGACTGTTTGACTTGAAAGTTCTTCTCACGTAGCTGCTACAATGGTAAGAAATATGGAATTAAGAAATATGGAATCTGCCCAACAGAGCTGGTCATTTCTAGAACCCATTCTCATTTTATAAGAAAAAATAAATCTTTGTGATTTTCCTGGGGCTCTATGGGAAATCTCAAAGATTACTTTAGCTGTGAAAGATAACATGAAATTTTGCTTAAGGTTAGTTTTAATTTAGGAACTGATCTTGAGAAGTTAAAAACAAGAGTTGTCAAAAGTTGTCAAAGAAGGTTTGGTCCTTTAATAAAGATAGGGTCACAGGCGACTAAGAAACGATACTTGTATACCCGTTCAATCAAAGTGATTAAATGTTTTACAATAAACATAGAAGAGAACAGTTTTAAAAGGAACTCTCGTCTTCCACAAAAGGAAAACTTTTGTTCATTGTATTTTTGTGTATGGATTTTGCTATCATTTAAAGTAATCAAGGGTGTGTTAAAGTTAACGAGTGAACACAAAGGAGGAAAAATTATTCTAGAGACCTGAAACTTCACATCTATCTGGATAAGTTACAAAGAAAGTAAAATTTATATTTTTATATATATATATAAAATATATATAAAAAATAATATATATATATTATCGCATGTTTAAAATTCTAAGACTATTTTATCATTTTAACAGAGTGAAAGTCAAATATAATATTTGGGGGTAAAAATATACAAGGAGTATCCCGCAGAAAAACAGAATTATCTTTCAGAGGAGGACCCCTTGTAGTACAGCTCCCCCTCTAGGAATGTATGGCATCAGTGTACCAGCTAGTGTTGTTGGAAAAGGCTGCATTCAGTTTTGGTGAATTTTTTTTGGAGATTCTGTTAACAAGTTTGCCCATTTTATAATGGATGGCTTACCAGTGCACCTGCCTCTACCACGCTGAGTGCTCAGCAGTTTTTGTCCCAAAATAGCATGAGTCCCATGCCCACAATCTCTATTCATCCAATCTTGCCTGGAGCAACATTTTTCTTTTTTGTTCGTTCTCCAGATGAAAAAAATCTTCAAAGGGAAACATTTTGCTGACGTGGAAGAGGTGAAACAAAAAAACAGCAAAAACACTAAAAGGCATCAGAATGGATGAGCTCAAAAGTGTTTTGAGCTGTTTCTCTGTAGGTGTATTGCATCAAATGGAGAGTACTTTGAAAGTGACTGAAGTTTAAAATGTAATATAGCAGGAACACAGAGAGGCTGTGACACCGAGGCTATTATAGGAAGTGGCAATTTTATTTACGCCTGTGGACACAGCGGGCTAATGCTCCCAGGCTGAGCACCCCAGGAAGGGAGGAGAGGGGTCTTATACCCCAGTTCAGGTAAGGGGGTGTGGTCGGGTTGAGAGATTACACATTTTCTTTGGAATTTACAAGGTTGTACTCAGCAAAATCAGATCTTTCAAAGAACAAATGGTCTCCAGGAAATGCACAGCAAACAGGGTTGTAAACTGTCAACTTCAAAAAGAGGGGATTTGGATAAGTTTGTGAATTGGTCACTCTTTTGCATTTCCAAGAAAACCATTCTCTGCTCTTTGGCTTTCCCAAGCAAAAACCTGTCTGGCAGGTTTTCGAAGCTTGCCTATTGATCTCTCAAAGGGAATTCTTTTAACTGCTATCAGCTCTCTTTCTGCCACAATAAGAATAAATACACAATTTTTATAAATAAATTCCAGCTTTTTTTTAGGTTCTTCCTTATAGGCTTTTTAAAAATTGAATAATCCCATCAAAACAGAGAGATCTTTTACTAAATTTTTTTATCAATATTTTTTATTATGATTTTTGTGGGGAACAGTTAAGGGTTAGGTGTACAATTACGTTTCATTCAGGCACCCTGTTGATAAGAGTTGTTTCCCCATTCCCAGACAGATATTTGCGACTGTTAATCCCATCCCCCTCTCCCCCATAGTTTCCCAGTACCATCAGTCATTTTCTTATAGTATTACATTGGATGTTCAAGGTCCATTATATGAGTGAGAACATGTGATACTCAGATCTTTGTTTTTGTGAGAGGTCACTCAGTATTATAGACTCTAGTTCCATCCAGGTTGCTGCAAAATTCATGATTTTATTCTTCTTTATGGCTGTGTAGTATTCCATCGTGTATATGTACCACATTTTTTTTAATCCAGTCCTCTTTTGATGGGCAGCATGGTTGTTTTCAGGTTCTTGCTATTGTGAACAACGCTGTGATAAACATACATGTGCAGGTATCTTTTTTATAGAGTGATTTGAGGTCTTCAGGGTATATTCCCAGTAGGGGGATTGTGGGGTCATATGGAAGATCAATTTTTAGAGCTTTTAGGAATCGCCACACTGCTTTCCACAGAGGTTGCACTAGTTTACACTCCCACCAACAGTGTAGAAGTGTTCCCTTTTCACCACACCCTCTCCAGCAGCTGTTATTTTTATTTTTATTTTTATTTTTTTTGAGTTGGAGTCTTGTTCTGTCACCCAGACTGGAGTGCAGTGGCCGCTCCCGGCCACAGCATCCTCACCTGCTGGGCTCCGGCGATCCTTCCGCCTCAGCCTTCCGAGTAGCCGGAATTACAGGCATGCGCTACCATGCCCGGCTGATTTTTTGATTTATTGTAGAGATGAGGTCTCGCTGCCCAGGCGGGTCTCGAACCCGCGGGCTCAGGCAATCCACTCACCTCAGCCTCCCAAAGGCGCGGGATTACAGGCTGAGCCACCGAGCCCGGCTGCAGCTGTTATTTTTTGAGTTGTTGATAATTGCCATTCTGACTGGAGTTAGGTGGTATCTCAGTGTGGTTTTGATTGGCATCTCCCTGATGATTAGTGAGGTTGAGCATTTCTTCATGTGTTTGTTGGCTGCTCGGATGTCTTCTTTTGTGAAGTGTCTGTTCATATCTTTTGCCCATTTTATAATGGGGTTGTTTGTTTTCTTTTTTTCAGTACGTTTCAGTTCCTTGTAGATCCAGGATGTTAAGCCTTTGTCAGACCTGGAATTGGCAAATACTTTTTCCCAGTCTGTAGGCTGTCTCCCTGCTTTCTTGATGGTTTCTTTGGCTTTGCTCTCTTGATGGTTTCTTTGGCTTTGCAGAAGCTTGTCAGTTTAATAAGGTCCCACTTGTCTATCTTCTCTCTTATGACCTGTGGGTTTCAGGTTTTGTTCAGGAATTTGATGCCACTTCCAATTTCCATGAGGGTATTTCCTTCCTTTTCTAAGGTTCTTATGGTTTGAGGTTTTACATTTAGGTCTCTGATCCATTTGGAGTTAACCTTTGTGCATGGGGATAGATAGGGGTCCTGTTTCAATCTTCTGCATGTGGTCAGCCAGTTTTCCCAGCACCATTTACTGAATAGGTTCTCCTCTCCCCAGTGGTAGGTGGTGGGGGCTTTGTCAAAGATGAGTTGGTTGAGAAATTGAGGTTTTGCTTCTGGAATCTCAATTCTATTCCATTGATCTATTTGCCTGTTCCTGTACCAATACCAAGCTGTTTTGATGATTGTAGCTTTATAGTAAAGTTTGAAGTCTGGTAATGTCATACCACCTGCTTTGTTTTTTTTTTTGCTGAGGATTGTTCTGGCTATTCTTGGTCGTTTGTGTTTCCATATGAATTCCTGTATTGTTTTTTCCAGGTCTGAGAAGAATGTTCACATTCACGTATTTTTTTCAGAATATACATTTTAAAAAAATTTAGAATTTAATATATGGAGTTTTTAAAAATTTTGTTTGCTCTTTCTTTTTTTTTTTTTGTGAGTTGGAGTCTCACTCTGTTAGGCTGGCTGAAGTGCAGTGGCATGATCATGGATCACAGCTCACTGCAGCCTAGACCTCCTCGGCTCAGCGATCCTTCTGCCTCAGTTGCCTGGGTAGGTGGAACTATAGGCGCATGCCATTATGCCTGGATAATTTTTCTTTTTTGTAGAGACGAGGTCTCGCTACATTACCTAGGTTGATCTTGAACTCCTGGGCTCAAGCAATCCTCCTGCCTCAGTCTCCAAAAGTGCTAGGATCACAGGCATGAGCCACTGCACTCAGTTTATATGCAGGTATGTTAAACAAAAGTGGATAAAAATTTCCTTTCTGCAAACCATCTACAACTTTCCATAGTGATCCCAGTTCTGTGTTTCACTATCCTCTTTCACATTCTGAACCACAGACAGCTTAAGACAAAACTACTCTCTTTTTATCTTGATAAACACAAACACATTTTATTATGTTGTCTATATATTCATATGTCACTGCCACCATTGTCTTCGATATAGTCTCAACCACTTGTATTAGCTATAACTTTTAACCAAAGCAACTATCTTCAATTTCACACAGCAAATTAAATGAATAGCTGAGATCTGTCTTGTACATGCACTTTAGCAGACCAACAAATCTGCCCTACTGCAGCCACACAAGTCACATTGACCCCAGGAAAGCTTCAAACATGAACTTATTCAGTATCATGACCCAGAGATGTAGCCACGTTATGGCATGTAAAATTAAGATGAAAAACTACATAAAATAAAATGTTGCTTAGTAATCAGTGCTTTAATACTCACTTGTACTCTGAAATTAAGATTCCAAATGATTTTCTATTTAATAACTCAATTTAATGTTAATCCATAGTTTTAGGTTACCTAAGAATCTCAAAAATTATGTTTAGGCTGATGTTACAAATTGAAATTACTTTTATAAAAAAAGTATTATAATTATGTGTTCAGTTTAGTTTGATACAATTTACCATGTTTTACATTCTTAAACATTATTTTAAGATTTCTCCAAAGAAAATTTACCAAAATTTCTTCAAAGAAAATTTATCAACCTCTGTTCAACCTATTTTGTCCATCTTTGTGTATTAGGTAATTTTCTTCAGCAGAAATTTAGCTTATTTGATCAGTGAACCAATATGAACATTTAGAATATTCAAATTAACTCATCTCATGAAAAAATAAAACCAAATTTTTTTTTTTTTTTGAGTTGGAGTCTCACTCTGTCGCCCAGACTGGAGTGCAGTGGCCACTCACGGCCACCGCAGCCTCGACCTGCTGGGCTCTGGTGATCCTTCCGCCTCAGCCTTCTGAGTAGC
>NW_007259262.1:569166-611727 GCF_000164805.1 Carlito syrichta
TTACAGGCTGAGCCACCGAGCCCGGCTAAGACCAAATATTTTGCAGATTCGAGACCCACCTGGGCAGCGAGACCTCATCTCTACAATAAATCAAAAAAAAATCAGTCGGGCGTGGTAGCGCATTCCTATAATTCCGGCTACTCGGAAGGCTGAGGCGGAAGGATCACCGGAGCCCAGCAGGCGAGGCTGCGGTGGCCGGGAGTGGCCACTGCACTCCAGTCTGGGCGACCGAGTGAGACTCCAACTCAAAAAAGAAGACCAAATATTTTAAAAAGTAAAACGTATTAAACAAGTCAAAGACATAAAGCTATTATTGACATTTTTAAACCCAAAGTGTTAAATAAACCTGATTTATCCAAAGGTTCACTCTAATTCTGTGAGCATGGGTCTTTAAAACATTTCTAAACTAGTGGTTTCTGTAAGAAGAATTGTTTTGTTTTGTTTTGTTTTGTTTTAAAGATATCTGTCATTCTTAAGGTATTCGAAACTCACTTTTCTTTTTGTCACTTGTAGCAACATCAGATTTATGTGTAAAGGTATTTATCTTTATGAAGCAATTAGAACGAGCTTCTTTTATTTAAGAAACCTAATAATCTAATTTATTAATACCCTCTGGCAGTAGTAAAAGTTGTCACTCTCACACTGTTAAAGGTAAACACTTGTAAATCACAGGCACTTAGAGAGTTTACAGTTTTAGTTCTCCAGCTTCAGTTACAGGTCAGAAGTAATCTGCAAATTCAAAGACTCACCAGTTCTGATGTCAATATGCTATTTCTCTTTCTAGTGGCTACAGCACTTTTAAGAGACTTGATTTCATAAATAGATAACAAAAACAAAATGATAGGCAAACGGATTTCTGGTTATCTGTCACTTAACAGAAAACAGTTGACCATCTTTCTGATGGAGACCTTCAAATGGTTAAGTCATAAAACCAAATTCCCAATCACTGCAGCCACCGGTGGGGGAAAAAAACGGATTAGTCCTGCACAAATTCTACATAATGTCAAAAAGCACATACTCACTAGGAAAAACAAATAAAAAAAAACTAACAAGTGAGTCAGCACATTTGAGGTTCTAGGCTTCATCTGAGAGCAAGAAAAGACTTACCTGGGAATTCTATAGCCCATGAGGGAATTCTGGCAATGTAGACTTTTTCTGACTCTATCGGGTAAATACACTTAGGTATCAGAACAAATGACTTTGTAACCGTGAAAGGTTAAAAAACAACAACAACAAAACATTATTCTCATGAAAATAGAAAATAACGTGTCAAAGATTTTATTCAACTCAATGAGGAAACCAGTGGCATGTCAGTCATAACAGGAGCATTCAAGAAGCTGGGCCTTTTAGGCTGTGGTGATGTAAGATTTCTGGATTACACTGAAATGTGTTAATACTCATAATCTGTAAACTTGGGGGATTTTTTAAACTGGAAAACATTATTTGCATTTCAGCACCTCTAGTAATGCAAAATAAACAATCTAGAAAGTCAATCCCAGGACTTCTCCAAAGAAAATTTACCAACCTCTGCGTTCAACCTGTTTTCTCCATCTTTGTGTATTAGGTAATTTTCTTCACCAGAAATTTTCTACTTTCTGACTTTTTCTTTTCCATTATTCACTTTCTTGCTTTGTGGACATAATATCTGGGAGTGTAATAATTAGACATTTTTAAAAAATGCTATATGCTGTATCCTGAAGTTTTCTAGTGTTTCTGGATATCATCTATTCCATTTTACATTTTTAGTCTTCACGTTCATTTTATTGAATTTTTCTCCAATCCCCAATGAACCTTGATATTTCATTCACATTAATTGTTAAAATTTGTTGATGTGTACACAGGACTAGCACTGGTTTTTATTTTGACATCAGGGCTCTTTCTTGACAAGGCCTCTCTTTTGTATGCGAGGGCTGACTGTGTGTTCTTTATAAGTGGGTCATATATTTTGATAATCAGAGTTTTCTATAGAATTCATGGAAACAAGTGTGCAGTTAAGTTGCTGACTCCCACCATTTTCAAGGTCAAGTGGGTATGTGGGGTGGAATTCTTTAATGTTGTAGAGGAGAAAAAAGTCTTCTTGTCTTCCCATCCTAGGTTCACAGCTGAGACCTGATAACTAATAACCATAAGATTAGTGGAGAAAAAAGATTTATGCAACCTCGTAAAAGGAAAGTGAGGTCCCAGGGTGGGTTGCAGAGTTCATGATTTTAAAGTCAAAAACCTTACAGCAGGGGAGGGGAGTGAGAGGCTTGAGGGGAGTGAGGACCAGAGCCTGGATTGGGTGACCTTGATGCCCCAAATCACCAGTTTCCTAATTAGCTGATTTCAGGTGGTCAATTTTTTTGTGCCAGGTGATCTGTTAGTGGTCAGTTGGAGACTTCCCAGCCACAGTCTCTCCTGGCACTGACCACAGGAACTGGTTTGGCTTGATTGTAGAAGGTCCTGTGACACTTTACAGCATTTTTCTGGGGACACACAGTATGTGACC
Organism: Carlito syrichta; assembly: GCF_000164805.1. Lineage (NCBI taxonomy): Eukaryota > Metazoa > Chordata > Mammalia > Primates > Tarsiidae > Carlito > Carlito syrichta. The sequence goes on from NW_007259262.1 coordinate 571,655, forward strand.
ACCCTCTCACCCACCTTTGGTCACCTGGTTCCACTTTAACTTTGAGCATCTCAGTTATCCATGGGGAATCCATATTGTCTGTTGGCTGAGGCATACTCTAATAGGCTTTTAAAAATAAAAGACATTACAAGACAAGAGCATACACATTTACTTCATTTAAGTTTTACATGATAGGAGAGATCTCATAAAGAAATGAAGACCACCCCTCAAAGAAACAGTTAAGCCCGAGTGTTTTTTATAGTAGGTTTGATGCAGAGCGATCATCAGGAGATATATGATAGGACCAAAGGGTATGTTCTTATAGGAAAAAATAAATATCTTTTATTCCCATCATAGGTTCATTATAACAAAAGACAAATTAACAAGAGGAAAACATACAAATTTACTCAATATGAGTTTTATGTGACACAAAAGTGAGTCTTCATAAGGGAATGAAGACCCAAATAAGCAGGTCAATGTCTATTTTTATGCTAGATTTGATGAATAGTGAACAGTTATGGAGAAATACGACTAGGAGACGAAAATGTATGATCTAATGACAACAAACTGGAGGGAAGTGAGCATGACCTGCATCAGGGGTGGAAGGGGGGGCGTGTCAGAGAATGACCTTTCTGGATTTTATGATCTGCTTCAGGGAAAGAGGGCAAGGGGAAGGAAAGAGTGATTTTCCTGCTTCTGCTGTTTCCTCAAATGTCAAGGTGCCATATTTCAGGATAGTGTTTCCTAAACCTTATCAGTCGAATGGTAATAACCTGGGGGGAAACTCAGTGTTAAAACTCAGGAAATGAGCTCCTGAAGTATGGTGCTCTGGCATGCAGAGCACTTTGAACTAAAAAAATGTTTAAAAGGTCTTAGAAGCAGCCTAAGAACGAAGAACTTTCTGACCTTCTATTTTTCTCCCTTGCGTGGGCTGGAACTCTCTCTCTCTCTCTGAAGTTCCTTCATCTGAAGCTTCTCCATATGGAACACAATTGCCTTCAATTCCTTCCTTGAGATTCCGTTAGCCAGGGAAGGTTAAACTCATTTTACAGGAAGGAAGACCGGGGAAAGTAACCCCATCTCGACAGACTTTATCAAATGCCATTGTCTGCTCTTTGATCCATTCACCTTCTAGAGAGAATCATTTACAAACTATTGTCTGTTCCTTGGGCCTATTCAACTCCCCTGAAAATAATTTATTACTCTCTAAAAATCTACATCCCCAATTTTCCTCCCCCCCATGAAGAGAGGATGTGCGTGAGCCTCATCTGGCTTCTTTTTGAGTTTTGTTTCTTTTGTGGCTCCCATGCACCCTTGCACATTAATAAATGTGTATGACTTTTCTCCTGTTAATCTTTTGTCAGTTTATTTCAGCAGCTTCTGACCTTCAGAGCAGGAGGGGAAATTCCCCCTCCCCCTACATGAGCAAGGCCTGTTTGTTCAGATTCTTCTCTGTGACCTTTGTCTTCAGATAGAAGAATGTTCCTTTCCCTTGGGTATGGGAACAGCACATCTCACATGAGGGTCTTATGACTATTTAGGGGAAAGGTCAGAAAATCCTTCTTAGGTTTTATGACCTGCTTCAGGGAAGAAGCGTGAGGAGAAGGTGAAAGAGAACTTCCTGCTTCTGTGTTTTTCTCAAATATCTTTAGCTTAAAATATTGATATGCCAAGTTACCCTATTTTGGGTAGCATATCCAGAACACCATCACTATCATAAAAATAGAAATGTAGCTAGTATCAATCTCTTAATCTTTTTAAATTCATGATTTAAAAATATGTTTTATAAGAAATCTTAATAAAACTTACTTCTTAATAGAATGAACCCTTTCGGTCCATGTTCTGTCATAAAGTACTTGATAGACTATTTGACTATGTTTCTTGGCATTGTTTTTATTATTATTACTACTATCATAATATGAAATCTGTACTTTTAAATGATAAGAAAATTTCAGATAGTGTGATACAAGTTATTTTACATGTTGCATATTTTTCTGTATATAAAAAGACAGTATTCTAATAATGCACTGACATTTAATAATCGAATGATTTCCTCTGATTAGACTTTACTGAAATTTACCATTATTTTCCATGTGTCTAAATCTAAACTCTAAGACCCAGGAAAGTATTATAGTTTGTCCTCTTAAATATTATATAAGACAGATCACCCTAAGTAATGTAACCAATATTCTAACTTAGTTGTATCAGCTGATTTTTTTTTTTGCTACTATTGAGAAAAATAGTCATGATCTTTCCTTATAAAGATATAATTGAAATGGTATGCTTCTGCCTGTTTTTGCCATTGTGTTAATGCTAAATATGGAAGACAAAATCCCTGTTATTACATTTCAACTTTTTCACACAAAGTGGAAGGTGTACTGCATTAAAACACAATGCTGTCTGGCATTGGATCTCTTTAAGAGATAACAGTTGAAAGGAGAAAGAGATGAGAAGGATGAGCAAGATGGAGTGATGTCAAAGAGAACAAAATGCTTACCTAAGGGCATGGAAAATGAGGTGAGTCGATAAAGGATGCAAATATGTGGCAGCTTGATGCAATCTGAAGGAAATTTAGTGATTGAGGAAATATGACTTTTTTTCTGTTTGTATTCATCTGCATTGGGTATTTCCTCTGTGGTGTTTCTGGTCCTGCATTTGTAAAGGGAAATGGAGGCATATCACTCTGGATTCACTCTCTCCTGTGTCCTCAGAACTTTGAGAGGCAGCATTTGTTGTCACTGACAGGTATATTATTGTCTTTTTTATCCTATTCTTTCTGTAACTTTTTCTAAAATTTATAGTCTCTGAATCTGTAGCTTCCTTTTGTTTTTTCTTTGCCATGAGTTACTGAACAATATTTATTTTTCCCTCTCTTCTTTCCTTGTTTCAAGAACTTCTCCTTAGTCTGACATTTTTTGCAGTTCTGTGCCACTAATACTTTGGATTTACACCTGTCTCTCTTTGTCACACTTATTTGCTGTTTCATTGATGGAAAAAAAAAAACAAAACCTTCTGTAAATGGTTTATCCTTTGCTATACAATCCACCTTAGGAACTATTTGCAAATATTTTTGGAATATCTCCTAAGATAATGTTAACATAATTTTCATATAAAAAGGGGTCTTTCTGTCTACTTCCCCTCAGAAGGTGAATTTCCTCATGTGCTTTCAACATTTACCTGTGAGCTGCAAGCTGTTTCTGTGGGAAACCCACGAACTAGTGGTTTTGTGTTCAATGGCTAAACCCCTTGGTTTCAAAGTTTCTCAAGTTTTAAGTTTCTCAACTTCTGGATGGGTAGCCAAGTTATTACTGTTATTTTAGATTAGTTCTTAAAATATTTCATATACTTTATGTTATTTATTTTTCATGGAATAACTGTAGTAATTATGTTTGAATTTATTTTTCTATGATTTTAGAATAACTTTCAAAATCGCCTTATGACTAGAACTGGATTTATGGTTAAAATAATTCACTCATCAAAACATTTACATTAAATTCTGCATATTCCAAATTTCCATACCATTTAAAAATTATATAATCTTAAATCTCACAACTATTTTTTAATTTGATCTTCCTATTTTAAAAAATAAAGTAATACATATATTTTTAAACTTCACTAGCTCAAATAATATTAGCTTGTTTTAGTATTTTAAAGATGCTATAGCAAAATACCATAGACTGGTTAATTTATAAACAACAGAAATTTATTTCTCACAGTTCTGGAGACTGGGAAATTTAAGATCAAGGTGTTAACAGATCCAGTGTCTGATGAGGACTCTTCCTACTTTGTAGATGGCATTTAATTGTGGTGTCTTCACATGGTGGAAGCGACAGGACACCATGTGTGTCTCTTTTATAAGGACACTAATCTTATTTATGAGGGCTTTGTCCTTATGACCTAACACCTCCCAAAGGCCCCACTTTCTAATACTACCACATTGGGGATTAGGTTTCAACATACAACTTTTGGGAAAACACATTCAGTCAAAATCACAGCTTATTAACTTGTCTAGAAATAATGTAAGAAAAAAGTTACTGTTTTCAAAAGAAAAGGAAGATAAAACAAAACGATATCACAGATGTAAGAATGAATTGGAAGAAAACTTTTCTTTCTTCCAACTTGGGTCCAGTGGTTGCTGGCCTGCAAATTATAAGACAGCAGGCAGATTTATAAGAGAAAAGACATTACTGATTTATATGCTAATGGGAAAGTTCCCAATAATGGGAAAACTCATGGAATAGCTGGAAATAAATGTTTATATATAACTACTTAACAAAAGGAAAGTTTTTATGACTTCAATGGGAGAGGACAGGAGAGTCTGCTAGGTTTTTTAATGCCAATAGAAATTAGCCCTCTGTCTTCATGGCAGCTGAATTCTCAGGAAATTTCTCGTGAGGGGAATTAATGACGGCAGTATTTTGGGAGCTTGTACTTTAGCAGATAAAATAATTTCAGGTAGCATTTCTTCTGTATCTTCTGTAGTTCATATGTTTTTACTTTAAAATATTTTTATGCTAGCTCTGGGAGTCAAAGAGAGTCCCACAAATGACAGAACTGGAAAATTCTACCTTAAAAATCTTCATTTTAGACATTTTAAGTTTGAATATGAAATGCCTGACCTATGTTTGAGTTTTTTAAGGAAGTTGTATCCATTGCATGATTCTTGAGTTTAAATCCAGTAGATTTAGGCAACTGGGTATGTAATAAGACATGCATAATAAAGTAAAATGTTATTTGTTTATATTTACTTTTGTTTTAAGCATATAAACAGATATATACATACGAGGGGGAACACCCCCTTAGAAAACCAATTTTTTTTTTTGAGGCAGGCCCCTTGTATAGATAGGCTTCTTCTGCTAGGTAAATGTTCTAGGAACCCATCAGCATCAGTGTACCTGCTAGTATTGTTATTTGAGACTGTGTTCGGACTCACTGATTTATTTTCTTCTTCTTATTCATTCAATGCAGTTGCCCATTTTATGAGGGGTCATTATGAGCACACCTATCCCCACCACACTGAATGTTCAGTTTTTGACCAAAAACAGCATGACTCCCACCCCCATGCCCCACCGTCCCTATTCAATCTCACCCCAAGTGACTTTTTTGTTTGTTTCCCCAGGTGAAAAAAGTTCTCAAAGGCAAACATTCTGCCCATGTGGAAGAGGCAAAACAAAACAAACAAACAAAATCAAAAAATGACAGGAGCACTAAAAGGTATCCAAATGAATGAGATCAAAAACTTTGGAGCAGTAGAAAAAGTTTCTTGATAGGTGTATTGCATCAAACGGAAAGTACTTTGAAGGCAACTGAAGCTTAAAAATGTAAGAATAAATACACCATTTTATAAATAAATTCTGTTTCGGGGAGACCCCTTTGGATATACTTATTTCCAACTTTATACTGAAAGCAATTTAGATTTGGAAAATACTTGTATTCTTTTGAGCTTCCTGCAAAAATTAGTAATGAAATCGTCATCTACTATGTTTCTGTATCACAAAACATATCAGCTGAATGGTTTTTTTTTTGGAGTCTCACTCCATTGCCCAGGCTGGAGTGCAGTGGCACGCTCATGGCCATCCCAGCAGTGACCTGCTAGGCTCCAGCAATCCTTCCACCTCAGCCTTCCACGTAGCCGGAACTACAGGCACATGATACCACACCCAGCTAATTTTTTGTTTATTGTAGAGATGAGGTCTTGCCAAGTTACCCAGCCTGGTCTCGAAGTTGCGAGCTCAGGCAATCCACTCGCCTCGGCCTCCCAAAGTGCTGGGATTACAGGCTGAACCACCAAGCCCGGCCCTGAATGCCTCTTAACTAAGAACTGTGTTTGTAAGTCTGTAATTGTATTCAGTAGTTCTCATCTAAAGCAAATTAATACTTCTCTTCCCAGTAGTAGATGAGTGCATGGCATGAAGTTCACACAGAAATGTATGTTAAATAACAGGTAGATAGATAAGTGTTCTCTAAACTGAAGCTGTGATGTATACATATTTATATCCTAGAAGGAAAAGAAAAGATAAATTTACTTTTTAATGATTAGAGATAGTTTCCTTCTGAACTCTTTTAGGTTGATGATACTTGCCAGCTTTTGTAGAACAGCCCTGCTTTATGCTTTTGTCCTACTGTAACTATTAATGATATTCCTGTTCATTCCCAAAAGTGCCCTGGTTTGCGCAATAAATTATATGGTTCTTCTGCTGATATTTCACATGGGATATATAAAGTGGATTTGTGGGAGAGATCAGAGAAATGGCTGGATTACTTCACTGTTTTTATTTCTTTTCTGATTTCTGAACTAAATGGCCTGAAATCCCTGAACTATGGTTTTTCTACATGATTATGAGAGGTTTCTACCTCAAAATATTACTTTGGTCACAAAAACTTGATGACACATTTTTCATATAATTATCTTGTTTGAGTCAAAGCACTGAATGCCTACTAAATTACAATATTACATGTATGCTCATTTCTGAGCTGGTATGACTTCTTATCATCATTACTAATGAAATACTAAAAAAGACAGTGATTTGCAACCAACAGAAAATCATACAAATGGAAGGTAGGTGATAATAGCAGTCATTATAGGTATCTTCTAAGTATGTCTGACTTTCCTTCCTTCCTTTAGACACATGATAGAATTGTCTTTTGCTGCCTCTTTGAATTTAAACAAATAGCCAAAGCAGAAACTTTATGAGCTAGTCCATGAAGTATCTCCTTCCCTTTCCTTGAAAGCCTGCTGTGTGACCTGGGCTTCAGAGTGTCTGAGTGGAACCACTACAGTTATTTATGCAGCATGAGTAAGAAATCAACTTTTATGATGTTAAGCCGCTGAGGTTTTAATGTGCCTTGCTGCTATAACATAACCTAGCCTAACCTAGCCTCTGTCAACTACTAAAATAACCTTCTACGAGAAATAATTTGTACTGTTTGCTTTCAGAGATGGTTACCACGTCTCCCCCTTCCTGCACTCCTGCCCTCTATTTCACTGAAGTTTGATGGCCACTGGTCTATAATCCCTTAAAGAAGAAAAATGTCATGGAATTGTAGGGCTGGAAGACATTTTAGGGATTATAGAGTTCAACTCCTCCATTTAGATCTAGGATTCCGTAACATAATATGGTAATAATAATAACCTGAAATAAGCTCTGGTAGTCACTTCTTTTGTGAACTCAGCAAAGTACTTAATCTTTCTGAATTTACTTCCTTTAACTGTCAAAATGGGTAGATGATTACACCTTCTTGTCAGATTTGTTTAAAGGATTAATTGAATTTAAATGAACCCATCAGCACATTGTGGTCATAGGACATCTACATATTTCTTTGTAACTTACAGGCTATGTCAGGCTACACAGGCAAAGAGCAGTAGAACTAAGACTTAAAAATAACATCTATAATAGCATTAGCTATTTCATGTAAACTTTGCAACCAACTTGTGATTCAGGCGGAACAGGAATTATTATTTTTATCTATTTCACAATAGTCATTTAAGACCCAGAGGCCATGATTGGTCCCAAATTGCCATTCATACATAGCAGAACTAGAGCTCAAATCCATGACCTCTGACTTCAATGTTATACTATTTCTCTCCCACCTAAAGCATAAACATGGTACTGTGGACTTTCTAGTCACAGATTTTCAACTAGAAATAACCTTTGTGCAAGTGTTTCTGATTTCTCTCAATACTCAATCCACAATAAAAGTAGTTCGCATTGTATGAAATAATGATTTACATATTTTAGAGTATATTGATTGGAGAACACTTTCAAAATAAACTCCTATGTGATAAAGAATTTGGCCAGCCTTTGTCTCCAGTTTCTGGGAGGTAGCCTCTAAATCCTTGGCATTTTCTTAGTTAAAGGAATGTCTTTGTAATTCATGGGGGATCCCAATGATACTTTTATGCCAAGGAGTAATTCACAGGGCCCCTAAATAGTTTGTGCTAATGAGATAACCCAAGACAGGGGCTGTCCATGCCAGAAAGCCCATCAATGTGGTTAGAGTTTTAAGAGTTTTGAACCAGGTGATATTAGCACAACCTCTGGGTAGTGGAGGGGACTGGAGGTTGAATTCAATCTTGTGGTAAATGATTAAATCAATCACACTTACTTAATGAACCTCCAAGAAAAACTGTGAACACAGAGCTCAGGTGAGCATCCCTGGTCAGCAGTCACCTACATAGTGTACCACATTGATGAATCATCTATGTGGTATCACATGTACGCATGCCAGAGGGAGACTTTTCCTGACTCTGCAGGGAGAAGGCAATAGCTGCTCCTCATCTGAGACCCTCCTATGCTTTGCTCCGCCCATTTCTTCTTTTGGCTGGTTCTGCCTAGTATCCTTTTGCTACAATAAAACTCTACACACAATTGTAGCACTTTCCTTAGTTCTGTAAGTAGTTGTGGTTAATTTTTGAACCTGAGGGGATAATGGAAACCTGACATTTGTAGCTGCCTGGTAAAAAGGGTGGGTGGCCCCCAAACTTATAGCTGGTGAGGGCACTTATGAAAGTCTCAGCCCTTAACCTGTATGGTTTGGCCCAACTCCAAGTTATTGGGATAAGACTGTATTACTTAAACATAATTCAAAATCAATGTAGAAAGTGCTTCTTATATTTTCAACTCATAGGTAGATTTGGAATTACCTCATATTTAATAAAATTTTACTTTATGTTTACATTAAATAATCAAGGGTTTTTCCAGAGCTTAGAATTTTTTTCATGATTAAAAAAAAACGTGTAGGGCTAATTTATGTTATTCTGAAATGTTCTTTATTTTTATAAGCCCATAGTTTTCAAAAACCTAAGATATCCTTATCTGATGAAAATATGACTTTTTTGGTTCTATGACAGGGACAAATGGGTGTTCATTATCTGAGGGGATAACCAATCAAAACAGATTTTTATGGAGGGTGGGCCCTTTGTAGGACAGGCTTCCTCGTACTCTTACTAGGTGAGAATTCTAGGAACCTATCAGCATCAGTGTACCAGCTAGAGTCATTGTACCAGTGCATTCATTTTTAGTGTACCAGCTGCATTCATTTTTAGTGAATTTTTTTGAGGATTCTTTCAATGCATTTGCCCATTTCATGGTTGGTGATTTACGAGCACACCTGCCCTCACTGTGCTGAGTCTTCTGCAGTTTTTAACCAAAAATGACATGACCCTCATACCCCACCCGCCCTATCACTTGATCTTGCCCATAGGGACTTTTTAAAAATTGTTTCCCTGAATGAAAAATATCCTCAAAAGGAAATATTTTGCTGATGTGGAAGAGGTGAAACAAAAAATGGCAGAGGCACTAAAAGGCTTCTAAATTGACGAGTTCAAAAACTGTTTTGAGCAATGAAAAAGGCATCTCAATAGGTGTATTGCATCAAAGGGAGAACACTTTGAAGGAGACTGAAGCTTAAGCAAAAATACACAATTTGTTGTAAATAAATTCTGAGTGTTTTTAGGTCTCTCTTGAATATTCTCTGCCTTTCTATAGGTGTGAAATATTTTCTGAGCTGTATCCATGTTTCAATATTAGTTTTCTTTCTTCCCTGGCAGTGCTGAATAAATAAGGCCTACAATAACTGAAGAGTACAAAATGAGAGCATCATAGAAATTTGCAAATGTTAGAAATCAGGACTTTCCTCTCACTCTCAGAGACCTAGTGTGAAGCAGTCTGCAACTGCATAGTGAACTTCTTCAGTCTCCTAGATGATACACATAGAATTTCCACCAGAAACACATCCCCTTGGTAGTTGGCCCTGCAGAATTTGACTCTAGGTGAATGCCAAGTGTCCCCTACTGTGTTGTGTCCCAATAGCAACCTCGCTTTGCATGCTGCCTGGTCATAGCCTTCCAGTTCCACAGTGAGGAAAAGGCTACCATTTACAATATTCTCATTCAGTGAAATGCTTCACTGTTGTTTAACCTACAAGTGTTGACATTTTGATGAACTCACCTAATATCTCCTGCTTTGCACTAATCACCTCAATAAAATGTGAATAGATCCTATCTTAAACTTATGACTGGTGAAACTACTCATCCTGAGAATACATCAATGTTAGAAGTAAATTTTCCTCTTGATAACAAAACATATTTAATTGATATAAAGATTTGTTTTCAGTGATCATTTAATAAGCACCAACTTCATGCCAGGTAATGTGCTAAGTAGTTTTTATATATTAATCTTCTTCTTATTTAAATCTTCACCATGCATTGAAATATAAGCATCCCAAGGGCAATGGCATTGTCTGCTTTTTTCAATGATTTATCTAAAGGGCTTAGAACAGTGCTGAGAACATAGTAGTTACCCATCAATATTAGCTGAATGAATTAGTGGCTTTTCCATTGTGTAAACTAAAATTAAAATGTAACATTTCAATATTACACACATTACAGGCCTGAGGCTATTACTGAATGAGTGCTTTCTTTTAGTTATATAAGAGTTAGTTATACAACAGATAGTTACACAACTGTAATGTATTCACCAACTGAGATCCCTGTCTGGAAACTTTTCTCTTATTCTGGAGTTGGCAGAGAACTTGGTAAGATTATAGCCAACCAAACACAGTGAAGGTATCATGCTGTGGGATCCTGAAAGAAAAGAATTCCATAGGAGGTTTGACTTTTTGTGCTTGGTGATATAACCAAAGTTCCTCAAGCAGGTGCTGACACATAGTTGGCACTGCATTCAATAAATATTTTTGAATAAGTGAATTTTGTTTCCTATGTAAATAATTACAGAATTTAAGATATTTCAAAATGAAAGCTACAATTTAAATGTGCTTTCCGTTATACCACCTTTTATAATGTTTTCCATTACTCTTATATTTTATTTGATTCTAACACTAATTTTGCAGATGAATAAAGTAAGTGTGGTTGTTATCTTTTAATAAATTTGGATACTAATTTGTCCAAGGTCAAGTAAATGTTCCAATGTTACAGAATTAGCAGAAAAAGTGATTTCATCTTGGTCTTCTACCAACTTCTTTTCATTAAAATCAGTATTTACTGTCTGAGAAATTTCCATGATTTTAAATAATTATCTAAGATCCACAAACATCATTACCTAGATTCTTGAAAATAATGTCTGAAAATAGTACACCATATGAAATATTCAATACTCTGTGGTAAATATGTACTAAAAGTAGAAACCTTATGGCTTCATAATTTCCTAGTGTTAAAACTATCTTAGAATAGTCTTTGGTTATTGTCAAGTTAGTTCTTTAAATAAAGAACAATCTAGTACTGTTATTAGTTGACTCCTTGTTTAAAAATGATTGACTGTTCTCTAAATCCTTAAAAACTTTTGTTTTTTTAGCCTAATACTTTAACTTTTATTACCCAAAACATGGTACACAATACTAATGCACTTAGAAATAGATGTTTGTTGAAAATAATGTCCAGCTGGGCTCGGTGGCTCAGCCTGTAATCCCGTGCCTTTGGGAGGCTGAGGTGAGTGGATTGCCTGAGCCTGCGGGTTCGAGACCCGCCTGGGCAGCGAGACCTCATCTCTACAATAAATCAAAAAATCAACCGGGCGTGGTAGCTCATGCCTGTAATTCTGGCTACTTGGAAGGCTGAGGCAGAAGGATCGCCGGAGCCCAGCAGGTCGAGGCTGCGGTGGCCGGGAGTGGCCACTGCACTCCAGTCTGGGCGACAGAGTGAGACTCGAACTCAAAAAAAAAAAAAAAAAAGAAAATAATGTCCTAAGTCCACTATTAGTAAGACTTGGTTAAATACAATTGAATGATTTTTCTTTTCTGTTTGTACTTCATTTGGTTTAATTTTGTTTCATTTTAAATGTAAAACAGCTTAGGAATATTTAATATGCCAATGTGAAGTGTGATTTTTTAAACTGGAGGTACACTAGGCAATATTTTCCAAATCAATATGAACCTGAGAAAAATTTCTCCCCTGTATGGCATTCTGTGGGATCACTGCTAAGTGACTCAAATTCTGAGATATAATGAACAGGGAATGTAGCTTATATTGAGCTTATTCTTTTGATCAGCTTAATTACTGTTTCTGTAACTCATGGTTATTTCGTTGTTTTAGATTGTTACAACTATAAGGGGTCATATTGAGTTCACTGCCTGTGCTGTTTTTGTGAAATAAAATGGAAATAGGAAATGAAAAATAAAATATTTTTATATCTGTTTGTATGTATTTTATATCTGTTCTAGCTAATGCTAAACACTGTGACTCAACATGAAACACATGTTAAGTTGTCTGGCTTACATTTTTTTTACATTCAGAATTAGAACGTGCTTCTTTTAATGACCTATAATTCACCTTTTGTAAATGCTACCTCCTTTGTATGTGCATCTATAATTATATTGTTAGCATATTTAATGATAATATGTTACTTTAATGGCTATATAACAGGTGGGCCCAAGTTGCATTAAGTGACAATGCAAAAATGTGGAAGAAAGTAAGACAACCAAGGTTCATAGGTAATGGTCAGCCTATTGATGGGGCTTGGGTATGGAATGTTAATCAGTGAAGGACATTATCTTTAAAAAAGTTACTTCATAAATAAGAAAGAAAATAAGGCAGTTGAAAGATGTGAGAGACATTTCCACAGTATATTTCCCTGAATGTACCTGATCTCATCACCTGTGAGAATAGTCCTATCATGACACAGCAGAAGACAGGCGACAGGAGGACCTAGTGACTTTAGTCTTGGAATATTCTCCTTTGAGTGGCAATGTTCTAATAATATCAGGCTATATTTCTTTCCTGCATAGGTCCAATCCTGCTTCTTGATCTCAATGACCCTCCCCCCTCCACTTTTTTTTGAGTTGGAGTCTCACTCTGTCACCCAGGCTGGAGTGCAGTGGTACAGTCATGGTCACTTCAGCGTTGACCTGCTGAGTTCCAGCGATCCTTCTACCTCTGCCTTCCAAGTAGCTGGAGCTATAGGCGTGCGATAGCACACACAGCTATTTTTTAATTTATTGTAGAGATGAGGTCTCGCTAGTTTGCCTGGGCTGGTCTTGAACTTATGGGCTCAGGCAATCCCCTCGCCTCGGCCTCCCAAAGTGCTGGGATTACAGGCTGAGCCACCAAGCCTGGTCAATCCTCCACTTTTAAAAACATATAGAAAAAGCAGAGAGAAGTATAGCTACAAACATAACATAAATATTAAATATTAATTTGTACAAGTAATTGCTATATACATAAATGTACATATATGGAATACATATATGGAATATATATATATATGTATGGCTAGTAAATATAAAAATTGAGAAAGAAAGATTGGGTTAAGAAAGTTTGAAAAAGTGTAAACACTCTGTTTATTTTCTTGGGCTTCCTTCACAGTCTTCCCAAAGGTTGCAAAGTCATTATTTATGTCTGGTTTCCTAGAAACAGAGCAGTAGGAAATTTCATTCTTCTTATTTAAGGGTGTGTTCTCCGAAGAAACCAGGAAGGGAGTGCAAAAAGGAAGAGAAGGAGGGAGAAGAAGGTGTATAGGATGTGAATTCAAGTGAAAAATAGCTTCTCTCTGGTTCCCTTAGAGGCTGAACTACACAGACAAGACAATTTGTTATAACTTGAGGTCAGGAAGCAGGGCTTTTGTCTACCTCTGACACTCCAGTTGTCCTTAACCATGGGTTGCATGGTAGAAGGAGACAGGTACACACCAGTATAACTCCCAGTTACCTTCAGGAAGATGAGAGTGATACTTGATTTTATCTGTGATACTTGATTTTATATGTCAGAAAACTTGACTGGGTCATGACATGCCCAGATATTTGGTCAGGCATTAATCTTGGTGTTTCTGGATGCAACTAATACTTTTGTAGACTGTGTAAAATAGATTGCCCTCCCCAGTGTGGATGAGCTGCATCCAATCAGTTGAAGGCCCAACTTGAACAAAAAGCTTGATCCTTCCATGAGTAAGGTAAACTCCTCCTGCCTGACATGTGGCTTTTTTCTGCCTTAAGACTTAAAGTCACACATTAGCTCTTCTGAGTCTTGAGGCTGCTGGCCCCTAAAAGTAAACTCATACCATTGACTCTTTGGTTTCTCAGGCCATTGGATTCAGACTGGAACTGTACCATTGACTCTTCTGGGACTCCAGCTTACTGACTGCAGATTTTGGAAAGTTTCAACCCCCATAATCATGTGGACCAATTCCTTCTAATTAATCTCTTTCTCTCTGTGTGTATATATATATCTGTGTGTGTGTGTATATATATATATATATACATATATACATATATATGTATATATATATACACACACATATATATGTGTATATATATATATATTATTAGTTTTGTTTTTCTGGAGAACTCTGACCAATAAAGTGAGAGACGGTGTCTATCACCTAAGTGAAGTCCTTCAAAATATATTGGTCCCTGTGAAGTAATAGTAGAAGCACCCCCAGGAAGTTTATGGAACTGAAGGCAGTTCCAGTGGATTTGTAGCAGCAACATCCTGTTGTTACTAGGGGATTCATGCCACATAAGTGTCTCCTTTGCACACTTCAGGACATTACCTACACACAGATAACTTCCCTGTCCTCTTTCCCTCCTAGTCAGTGCTACAGCCAATCCTTGTAAAGGTTGAAGTTCTGAATACATGGTTACAAAAATCATCATTCTCTCAACTCATCTTAAACTTTGTTTCCTGTGAATTTAAACCCAAATTTACCACATAATTGATTCAAAAATAATTTTTGGGATTCTAAATGCACTTAATTTTTGTGAGTGACCTACCTTTTACTTTCAACAAAGCTATTTCTTATGTTAAATTAATGCAGCATTCTTTTTGGAGACCTAACATTTAGAGAGACTTATGAAGATGCCATAAAAATTTAATACATGATCAATCTATTATTTAAAGTTGAAACACTTTATGGCAAACTTTGGGTTCCTTTGTTACTGATTTTTGAGAGCGCAAAAACTCCAGTTTGAAATGAGATGCATTGTTTAAGAATGCAATGAAACCTTTAGGACTGGAAGTTTCTTAGAGATCATCTTGTCCGGTATACTTTTTCTTCATACAAATAAACTGAGGGAGAATATGAAGTCAGCTAAGGAATAGAGGATATATGTAAGAAAACTTTTTATTTTACATTTTTAAGTTTTAACACCTTGATCAGCAATTATTTTTTTGGGAGGGGATGGAGCTTAGTATCAAGTCATTTATATACCATGCATTTTTAATGTTGAAATTTTACTGCTCATGGCTCTAAATTCAACTCAAAAAAATGCTTCAGATGCAATTTTCTACTAAATGTTTTATTAAAAGAAAGGTATCCTTTATAGAGTACAGACTATTGTGAACAAAATATAGCTATGATTTTTAAAATAGTTGACTGCTACAAATCTTTGAAGAAAGTAATAATAATAATAATGGCAGCAACAACATAGATATATTAACACATTTACTCTCCATACATCCCTGTGAGGTCAGTACTTTCATTACTCTGTTTTACATATTAGTAAACTGTGGAATCTGCACCCAATCACTCTGGCTCACATAATTGTCTTCTCTACCATATCCTTCTGTAGAACAAATATATTATTATTATTATTTTTTTTTTTTTTGAGTTGGAGTCTCACTCCATTGCCCAGACTGGAGTGCAGTGGCCGCTCCAGCCACCGCAGCCTCGACCTGCTGGGCTCCGGCAATCCTTCCGCCTCAGCCTTCCGAGTAGCCGGAACTACAGGCGTGCGCTACCATGCCCGGCTGATTTTTTGATTTATTGTAGAGATGAGGTCTCGCCAAGTTGCCCAGGCGGGTCTCAAACCCGCGGGCTCAGGCAATCCACTCACCTCAGCCTCCCAAGGCATGGGATTACAGGCTGAGCCACTGAGCCCAGCTGAACAAATATATTCTTAACATCTGAACTACTATTTAAAACATTTGAATATGCATTGAAACTATTTTCATACTCATTTGCCAGATACTGATATAAGCTGACTACTGTTTCACTACTTTCGTTTTGTCTGTGAACATAAGACAGTGGGAAATTATTAGGCATACTCTAGTGATCAAGTGGAAAATCATGTGTGTTAGCACTTCTCTTAATCTGTGTGAGTAATAAAATTGGCCATTTAATATGAAAATAATGGTCTGAGCCACTGTCAAAGGGCACAAGTGTAGGGCTGATTTTGCAGTTAATGAAGGATAACATAGACTGTAGTAATCATTCTTAGGAAGAAGTGCAGTGGCATAGAAGTCAGAAGGCCTAGAGTTTAATTTCTGCTCTATAAGGAATCATTTGGCTTTAGCCAGGTCATTTAACTCTACAAGAATCATTTTCCTCTCTTCTAGAGTGAAGAGATTGGAGTGATGACCTAGATCAACTTGTAGATTCCCTCTAGGTCTATTATAATGTTCTATGAGTCCATGACCTAGACCTCATTAGTGGTGTGCTAGCAGTCATCATTTAGGTCCAAATGCAATACATTAGGTTGCTTTTTGTATGTGATAGGTGCTGACGGTTTAAGATCCCTACTTTTAATTTGTATTTTGACATCCTCTTCTACATTCTCTATGCTCTTTCAGAGATCTTTGCTCTTAAAAAAGAACCAAAGTATATGGTATGGCTAGAGATAGTTTAAGAACTTTAAAATTATTTAAAAAGTTAGGTTATAAAGATTAATCTCATTAATAAAAATAAATTAAATGTCTAAATTTTAAAAACAAACATTTTGCTAGCCAGTCTATCCATTCCCTGTATCAAGAAAGAATGGCTTTGGATCTACTCTCTGAAAAGATGCTCTTCCTTGATAGCCTTATACTGTGATCCTGAGTGGTGTGCTTGAGCAGTTGGAAGCAGGCTGAAACAATTGGATAACAAGTGGGAAGAAAGGGAGGTATCTGCAACAGCTGAAGCAAAATGAACTTTTCTGCCCAGAAAAACAGCTTAGTTACAACCCTTGGAGCTCAGATGTCAATCTTTCCCCAAGCAGGACAAGTGTGGGTGATATATGGAAAGGATATTTTAAAATCCGCTTGAGTCTGCCAGTCTGGAGATTTGCCCAGGAAAGAGAGCTCCAGAAAATCATGATGGAAACAAGCACATTTTATCAAATTTATGCAGAACTTGAGTCACAGAAATTAATTGGACAGAATCCCATTGCTAAGCATATGAAGATTTCATCATTAATAATTACTATGACAGAGTTCTTTTAACTGTCTTTTCTTTCATGTATATTGCAATGACTAAATAAATGTGCATATTAGTTTTGTGCACTAAACTAATCATGATGTAAAAAATACTTTCTGCAGATGTCCTTATGAGGCTAATCCTGCCCTCTTGTACCTAGCTGAATCTTACACCAGTTTTCAAACATGGCTATGCTATCAAAATAGAAGTGGCAGGGATATTTCTTTCTAACATTGGAAGCATTTCGTTTAAAATGCTCAAAAAAATCACGATATCCAACTGCAACTTTCCTTTAAAATGAGGGTACATTTAACATCTTGAATTATGCAAAAAATTTGTCTTTTAATATAAACAGATTATTTTTGTTAGTAAAATGATACCAATATCACTTTGAAGCATCCTGTACTAAAAATAATATGGATGCTTATTGGAATCACTGTGATTTATTCTGAATGAGATATTTTTAATGAAATCGTATCACATAGACAAGCTAAATCATTTCCAGTAATATTGTAGCAGCTTGAAAAGAAGACACTATGGTGTTAAAGAGAAACATATGATTATTAGTGTTAGTGCCAGGGAGCTATAGTTTTAATGTGTGGAATCACTACAAGTGGTGACATGAATTATTAGACTTTACAATATCAACTTAATTTGAAAGAAAGAGACATTCTTATTCTGCGACTGATCTAACATTTCTCAACAGAGTCATAAAGAATGAAAAATGTGCCAGAAAGCTTTCAGGTTACTTATATTTTAATAAAAAAACTTTATGGTTATACAATTATTTTATAAGCAATAAAATATATTTGAGTTGATGAAAGTACTCCAGATAGAATGTAAGTAATGCTTATTTCTTACAAAAACATTTAATATTTAGTGATTGAGATGGTCATCCTAATGACTTATTTATTTAAGGTGCTGAATTCTAGCATCTTCAAATTATAGTGCTGTTTGATGACAGGTAGATAAACAGGACAGGGTAACATTTATTAACACTTGAGAAATTAAACTATAGTGGAATACAGCACAGCAAAAATAGGATAAAATTCCCTGAAGATATCATTGGTCAGCACTTTTTGGAAAAAATGCGTATTGATGCCACACTTTAAAAGTTCAGTATTAACATTATGAGCCCAACCATCAGAGATCACTGCTGATAACCAGACAGCAATTATTACAGCAAGTTGTCATGAATCTATTGTTTTAGATGATATGCATTGCAGCTTGGAATAAATTCTGAGTATTTGCAAAAAATTAAAAGAAGCAACATTCAAATTAAAAATGATTTTTAATAAAAGGGTTCATTGGCAAAATACTAGACAATAACTTCTCTAACTAGGCATCCTTTGACCATCTCTAAATTTAATATATTTTCTACTCTATTCTTTTCTACGAGTGACTTCGGACATGATTTACTTTTGATTAAATCATATTTTCCAGATTTTGCAGTTAGAAATCAATTTGTTGTGGAGAATATATTATTTTGTTTTCATAGCTCTCATTCAACTGTAATGAAATAGTTGTGTAATTAGTTGTTTAATGGCTGTCATTCAACAACTGCTATTCCCAAGATTATAAAACCCAGTGAAGACAGGATATGTGCCATGTGAACCACACTCCCACAGTATGGGGCCTTACATGGCAAGCAGTCCCTCAATATGGAATTAGTCATCTGTTGAATTAATGCACAGGCCCATAGCTAAGAACTGGGAGGAAAGCTAAATCAGGCCATGTCACTTACTCCATACTCAAAGACTGATTTGAATTTGAAAGTGACAGGGTACAAGCACCAAATTCATGTATATATTTCTCAGTAAATTCAAACATAACTATTAAATAAACTATGTGTAGCTTGACCAAATAACTCGTTGTCATTTGGCCATTGTTGTGGTGTGGTTTTGTGATTTGTTATTTATGAAGATGTGTTTAAGGTGCAATTTACATAGCTGGTCATAATTCTAGAGTGTTTATAACTAAGGCCATTTATTTAATTCTCAGAGGGAAAAACATGCTTTCTAGGAAAACTCTTTTTTCACAGTGTATGACCTCAACTCTGAATGAATAGTCCTGAATCAAAGATGAGTAGACACCAGGCTTTTACATCTCAGAACGCAAATCATCAATTGATCAATTGGACTACGGTTAAGAAATTATTTTAATTTTCCTAAGCCCCTTTTGATATTTAAATTTATATTGAATTAATGACGACTAAGTTATATGCATTTTATCCCTTTTAATTCTGAAAACAATTCCCTGAGAGAAGAAGAAGATTAGGCAGAGAAAGAATTCAAACCTTGGTGTTTCCGATTTAAATCCTTAATCCTAAGTAAAACAAAGATTGTGATAAGTGTACAGTTGACCCTCAAACGACGAGTTTGAACTGCACAGGTCTACTTGTACTCAATTTTTTTAAACCTTATACAGTATTTGTGGGATACAAAACCTGCCTACACAGAGGGCTAATTTTTAGCATATGCAGGTTCTATAGGGCAGACTGAGGAACTTGGGTGTGTAAATTTTAGGTGTATGTGGGGGCCTGGAAACAATCCCCCAGGTATACTGCTAGAGAAGTGTAGTATTGTTCATTTGCTGAACATTAGATATGAGAAAAAAAGTCTGTGATTGATGTGATTCGTATGCAAAAAATAATGTGTACAACACATGCTACTATTAGTATTATTTTATCCAAACTTCAGAGCCCTGTGACTGGGTTGATGTAAAATGCCACAAATTTTTTTTTTTTTTAATACATGATCCCCTGCTGTTGAATTATAAGAGCTCTTAAGAAATATGTGAGATTTAACTTTTCTGATTCTATAAGTTATTGATTCCTTAAATGTCATAATCTTTTCAAAATACAACCATGAATATTACTGTATTAATTGACATAGTGTAGGTGGAACTCTCTGTGGGTATCTTGGTAGGCCTCAGCAAGCATTCTCATTCTGTCTTGGAAGTGGGGACTAGCCAAGTGAGGACTGCTCTTCTTAGAGCTTTATCTGAGAAGGAGGATTATATAAGATGTAGAGTCATACTTATGGCCTAGAACTTTGTTAAAAATACGTTTATCTCTATATTTGGCAAAATTGATACCAAAGAAAAACCCAAGATTGAATATGCCACCTTCTTGGCAGCTCGGAGACAGACATTTACCCAAGTTTTCCCCTAAAGTACCTCTACAATATTTCAATTTAGCAGAGAAGAAACAAAAGAAACAGGCTTTTTGAGCAATTCATACTTGGTGAGTATGGCAGAGCTTGGCAAAAACATTTAGATGGAGAAGCTCATGTGTCAGAGCAGCTGGGCCTGGGGCCCCATACTCATGGTTTACAAGGCCCATATTGGAATCAAGCCTGTGAATAGGTCATGGTGTGACTTAGGTATTGCTTCTGTGGCTAGAGATTGCATAATCTCTCAATTCAGTTTTCTGGTCCTCCTGGAATTTCTGAGGGCTATTGTATTGCCTTTAATGCATTCCCCTTCTGTTTCACTTAGGTTTTTTTCTCATTTTAGCCAACAAACTTGACTAAAATAAGCCCAGCCCACACAGCAGGTTTGTGTTAGAATAATCGTACCCCCAAGATGTCCACGCCCTAATCTTGGAACTCTGAACATATGAAGCTGTGTGGTAAAGAGGGGTTTCGCAGACATGATGAAGATTACAGACTTTGAAATGGGGAGGTCGTCCTGAGTTATCCAGGCAGGTCCAGTCTACTCATATAAATGCTTAAAAGCAGAGAACATTCTCTGGTGAGGGCAAGAAGGAGAGTCAGAAAGGGCAGAAGAGGAGACAGGAATGATTTTAAGCAAGACGGATATTCTATCAGCTGTGGCTGGCTTTGATGACAGAGAAAGAGGGCAATGAGCCAAAGCGGACAACTGTTGTCCAGAAGCTGGTAATGGCCCTCAACTGACAACCAGCAAGGAAGTAGAGACCTCATCCACCAGATGCATGGAACTGAATTCTGCCCACAACTCAAACGAGCAAGAAAGCAGAACCTTTCCTGGAGCTCCCCAGAGTTCTGACCTGTGGAATTCTAAAACAACATATCTGGAGTGTTTGTAGCCACTACATTTCTGGTTGTATCTAATTTAAGACTAGAGCCAATTCAGTAGTTTGCGGAGGAGTGTCTGTGGGAAGACTGTCCAGCGTTTGTATAAAGCCAGAAAAGCTGAACCAGTCTCTGGACACATCAACAAGACATGGACCTCCCTCATAGTCTGTTCATCTATTCTCATACCACCTAAGTTACCAGTGATTAGGTATGTAGCTATTTGTCAAATTTATTTATTAAATTTAAATATTAACACCTTGTTGATTTTTTTTAACTAACATTACATCAATATAGAGGCTGTTAAGAATGGGATTTAGGTGCTGGACAAATTGGTGATCTAAAACCATATATTTCAAAGGATGTTCAGCAGGAACTTACATGAATACAGGATCTCAGCCCGCACCCGAGACCTACTGTCTTAGTTCTTTTTGTGTTGCTATAAAGGATAACCTGAGGCTGAGCAACTTATAAAGAAAATAGGTTTATTTATCCCATAAATCTACAAGCTGGAATGGTCAGGCCTGCTACTGGCCCCTGTTCAGCTTCTGGTGAGGGATTTTTTGTTAGGTCAAACCTGGCTGAAAATCAAAGGGAAAGTGGTTTTGTAAAAAGAGGCAGAACCCAAGGGCCGTCCAGGCTGTAACGACCCACTCTCACAGGAGTGAATCCAGTTGCACCCGAGCAAGAACTTCTGCACTACTGATAAAGTGGCACTAAGGCATTCATCAGGGATCCAGCCCCTGACCAGACACCCCCAACTCAGCCTGATCTCCAACACCACCTTACTAGGGATCAAATTCAGTATGAGCTTTGGTGGGGACAAACAAATCATATCCAAGCCATAGCACTTACTGAATCAGAAACTGCATTTTAACAGGATCCCCCAATGATTTTGTGTTGCCTGAGGTTTGGGAAGCACTGATCTAAAACACAAAATAAACAATTGAAAAAATAGCCACATACAACTTTTAAATAACTTCAGGTTGTTGCTACACTAAAACTTTTCTTAGGCATTCTCCATTTTCTTTCATCATTTATAAAAAGGAGGCAAATATACTACCTCCATATGGTTAAGATGAAAATTTAATGACCCATGAAATTCTTAATTAGTTAATACATGCAATGTTCTTTGTAAGGTGCCTGGTCAACAGTTGTTCATAAAATGCAAATATGATCAATATTATTTCTTTTTTTTTTTTGAATTGGAGTCTCACTCTGCCGCCCAGACTGGAGTGCAGTGGCCGCTCCTGGCCACCGCAGCCTCGACCTGCTGGCCTCCGGCGATCCTTCCTCCTCAGCCTTCCCAGTAGCCGGAATTACAGGAGCGCGCTACCACGCCCGGCTAATTTTTTGATTTATTGTAGAGATGAGGTCTCGCCTGCCCAGGCGGATCTCGAACCCGCGGGCTCAGGCAATCCACTCACCTCAGCCTCCCAAAGGTGTGGGATTACAAGCTGAGCCACCGAGCCTGGCAATATTATTTCTTATTAGCCATTCCTCTATACAAGTCTTCCTCTTCCTGCTTGTCAAAAAATTCAATTTTTAAGACTTTATTTATGTATTTTAATTTCAATATTTTTAGGGGGTACAAATTATTTTTTGGTTACTAGATGCATTGATAGTGGTGAAGACATCTGGGCTTTAAGTATACCCATCATCCTCACCTATGCACGTTGTACTGGGTTGTTGATATTTTTATCTTTCCCATTACCCACCCTCCCCCTCTGAGTCGTTAATGTCCATTATACTTTTTTATATGCCTCTGCAGATTCTTAGTTTTCCACTTTTAAGTGACAGCATGTGGTATTTGGTTTTCCATCCATGTTACTTAGGATGATGGCCTCTAATTCCATCCAAGTTGTAGAAGATAGTCATTCTTTTTTATGGTTCAATAGTATTACACACACACACACACAATCATTCAATAATATCTATACAACAACTTTGAAACTCAGGTGCACCTAATTATTCGAGATGGAAGCTACAGTGGCTCATGAGGAGAATCAACCTTTTTTGTTTCTTTTTCTTGGCTGAAGGGATGGGATTGAAAAAAAAAAAAGTTCTGATATGAATTTTTATCAGGTCAGCCTGGACTCCAACAGTATCAGCTCGATGGGTCAACAAGCCAAGGCCCAAAGAATGTCGGTTCGATGGGCTGGCAAGCCTAGCCCCAAGAGTGTTGGCTCTAATGGACTGTCAAGTTAAGCCCTGAGAGTGTTGCCGATTTGGTGAAGCTGTCTCAGCTTCAGAGTCTTGCCTTCTGCTGGCAGCTCTCCCAGTTTAGCAAGTGCCTGTGTGGCTTGGGTGCATGGCTCTTCTGCTCCAATGAACTTCTCGGGGTCTTCAGGTCTGGATTCTTGTTTCTGGCCCAGGAGGAGTGAGGGACATGGACGCTGGAAGGTGGGAAAGCAGGATATATTGAGAGAACAGAAAAACTCTCAGAGTGGGGGGGACCTCAGGAGGTTGCTGACTTGGAGCTGAAACCTGATGGTTATATAACCGTAAGACAGAACCAGCTGGCTAGCACTAGCTGTGAGCTGATTGGTTGGCAATAGCTGTGCTGATTGACCAGTACTGACCAATCGGCAGGAGATAGGGGCATAATGGTGAGTTGATTGGTCAGCATTTGATGGTGAACTGATTGGTTGTTTGCTATCCCAGCAGTGACTAAAACTCAAGCTTGAGAGGCTTGTAGGGAGTTTGTTTACCAGTATCAGGCTATCAGTCTGAGTCCTGCAGAAAGTTTTGCGACTGTTACCTGAGACCCATCCTGTTTGTCTAGCTTTTCTCTAGCTATCTGCTCTCTCAGTTCTACCTTCCTGCCTACCTAATTGTAATACCTGATATTTATTCAGTTTTAATTAGACTAATTTATTGCCTATAGTATTCTTCAGCACTAGACATTTAGCCCAGTGAAAAATGACTTTAGTCTGTGAGAAGGAAGTCACATATAAAATCTAAAAATGAGAAAAAACTTAGATTTAGACATGTGTATTTTTATATCTTCTATAGATGTATAAGAATGAAATAGAAAACTGTGGGCCTACTTTAGAAGCCAGCAGGACCTGGCTATTTGCTCTACTTACCATGTAACATTTGGAGAACTAACTTAACGTCCCTAGTGTTTAGGTTCCTTATCCATAAACATCTGCTTTAAAGAACTATAGTTCTTATTAAATGTAAACACCTTTTGCATGCTGTCTGCAACATAAGATGCATAAAACAGAGGCTGTTTTTCTCTCTTTCCAGGCTTTTAGACACATAAATCAGATAAGGTGTGTATCAGGGTTGATTATATCTCTAAATGTTAACCTGGATATTTTCTGTATTTTTTTTCACTGATTTAGCATTGTTTTCCAAAGTCGTTTTCTCCCTGCTTGTCCAGCCTGCTGTGAAGTAAGAGCAGATACTCACATGTCAGTGTGTGATAGCAGCTTCAGGCTAGATAAGCATGGATCTTTATGCAGAAGAATTGGAGGTGGAAGGGCAATGGGTAACTGACTGAAAAAAATGGGAGAAGTGGCCTTAGATATTTAATGGAAAAGAGGAAACAGTACCCTTTCTTTTCAAGGGTTAGAGCCACAGACAAAAAGGCTGGGCACCAACATGTCTCCAAATAGGGACTCTACAAATCCTCAAATAGAGACAAAACTGTCCAAGAGTCTTGGATCACTAAGATCTTGAACATAATTTGAGGGGATTAGTGTATTGGTTACCAAGATGGAAACAAAAACAACTGGAGGTTATTTTGTTATGAACCATAGCAGATACTGCCAGAAATAATCGTTATCTGGTCCTCAACTCAATAGAAAGTAGAGATAAACCAGGTGTCTTGAAAGGACAATGATCAAGGCTGCATGTTACCCTGAACCTGAATATGAAAACCTTTGAACTAGTTTTGCTTTGTGAGTTTGTGTGACTACTAGAGCTTCTGGGAGTCACAGAGAGACAGGAAAGTTATTAATAAATATTACATTCATTTAGTCTTTAAGTATATGTATTATTTGCAGATTATTATTTAGAAATTATTATTTTGTGGTCACATTTGGATACATACATATAGCATTTTTAGTATAAACAATTTGCAGTACTGGTCAAAGTGGCTCATGCTTAAACTCAGAAGACTGAGGAGAGGATCATTTGAGGCCAGGAGTTGAAGATCAGCATGGGCAACAACGCCAGACTGTATCTATAAAAGAAGTAAAAAATTAGCCAGATATGGTGGCTAAAAAATTAAATAAATAATTTAAAATATGTTTGTTATTGTGTTGTTATAATGACTTTTTAGGCCACGGAACCCATTAAAGCAAAAATATAATTTTACACTTATTCTTCATTGTATTTCTATATGCATCTTTGTAGAAGGCTAGCGTTAAAGCAGCCATGTACAATAGCCACTAAATTCTTTAATGAAAATTCTTATATATTTTTTTCTTTTAAAGATAAGGTCTCACTTTGTCATCAAGGCTGGAGTGCAGTGACATGATCATAGTTCACTGCAGCCTTGACCTCCTGGCTCAAGCCATCTTGTCTGAGTCTTCAAGTATCAGGACTACAGATGCATGCCACTATGCCTAGCTAATTTTTTTTCCATAAAGACAGGATCTGGTTGTGTTGCCCATGTTGGTCTCCAACTTCTGGCTTCAATCAGTCCTGCCATATCAGTTTTACAAAGTCCTAGAATTACAGGTATGAGCCACCATGCTTGGCCTTACAGTCTAATAAAATAAATTAAATTTACAAGATATATTGAATACTTATTACATAATATACATTATCTAATATGTCAGCACAATAATGACAAAAAGAGACGTGCTACTTCAAGAGTTATGTTTAATGTTATGTGAATGTGTATAAAGATGTAAAATAAATTCTGTGGATATAGATGATTCTGTGCGCATGTGTTATGTCAAAAATTACAAATTAGTATATGTGCTGCAGAATTTTAAAAGAATATCTTAGTAATGTATTAATTCTGAATATGAAGACATAAAAATCTTTTTTCTTGATATTATTCTTAGATTTCAAAGCAAATTATTCAGACTTAAAATTTTCAAATTGGCAGGTTCATTTGATTCAAAGCTTCTATTGAAGATAACATTAAAAGCTGAATAAAGTTAAAAACAAATCACTTGAGAGCATTTCAGAGATAGCAAAGCTCTGAAAAGTTTAAAGGTCAAGATCTGAAAAATATAAATCTTAAGATTTTTGGTATTTGATGCTAATTTCTCTTGAATAATCTTGGAGGGTTCTTAATGAGGTAGCTCCATGTTTAAGAAACTGAGCAGCACTGATTTAAAAACTATTTCAAGACTTAGGGGAAATTTAAGTAAACAACAAACAGGTTATCTTCCCAAAATTGATGACTAGTTTTAAATAAT
This sequence comes from Carlito syrichta, assembly GCF_000164805.1. Classification (NCBI taxonomy): domain Eukaryota; kingdom Metazoa; phylum Chordata; class Mammalia; order Primates; family Tarsiidae; genus Carlito; species Carlito syrichta. The sequence goes on from NW_007259262.1 coordinate 598,196, forward strand.
CTCAAATCTGAAAGTGGATTAAGATAATCCCTGATACTTAGTACTTCTACCTGTGTTCAGGAGTTTAGACAACTTTGCTTGTTTTGTTCAGGAAGACTAAATGAAAATTTTTGGCAAAGTATTAGAACATTTTTTAAATGAATATTCCAGAACGTAAAAAAAAAAACTTAAATTAAAAATTGAATTGATTATTTCACCCATAAATTAGACTCAGTTAAAGAAAGAATTGGTAAATTTGTAATAGGTTAGAAAGAAATTTCTAGAATGAAGCAAAGATAAAGTATGTTAAACACAGAAGAGTATTTAAGAGACAAATAGGACAAAATTAGAAGATCAAGAACTTGTGCAATTTGAGTGTTAGTAAAGAAAGAGAGAATGGGGGCAGAAACAATCTTTGAAGACATGATTTCCAAGAAATTCCCCAAACTGACCACAACCAGCAAATGAACCAAACACATAAAGCTTAAGAAAGTAAAAAAATTCCCCCCAAAACAAAAACAACAGAAAAAAAAAAAAACTAAAAACACTCTTAGGTGCAACACAATATCACAGTGACATTTCTGTGGGTTGGAGAGAGGGAGAGACAGAGAAAGAGAGAAAGAGAAAGTGAGATAGTGAGATAATGAAAAGCAACTAGAAAAATAATACAAATTAGATTCAAAGATGCAACAATGACCATGGAGCTAACTTCTCACAGCAGTAATGAAAGTCAGTAGCCAGCCATCGCTTTGCTAAACTCTGCTGTCTCCACATGGCTCTTTGAGCTGTGGCTGCCACGTTTCCTCAGGCTTGGCGCCCTTCCCCTATCTTGGGAAAGTGAATCCTCTCTCTCTCTCTCTCTCTCTCTCTCTCATTTACTTTCTGAATAAGCTTTGCTTGAAACTTAAAAAAAAAAGTCAGTAGCCAATGAAGTGGTATATTTGGTAAGTTTGGAGAGCAAGAGAAAATGTATAAATCTTTGTGTAAAGAAAATATTACTTTACAGTAAAGGTGAAATTAAAACAATCTCACTTAAGCACAATCTGAGAAAATTCTTTACCAGTATGCTAATATAAAGGAACTACCAAATGATGTTCTTCAGATGGAAGGAAAATGATTCAAAATAAATATCTAGAGTTGCAGACAAATTTTAAAAGCAAAGAAAATGGTAAATATAAATGTAAGTATTGACTATATGAAATAATAAAAATAATGCTTTGTAAGGATTAAAAATATAGAGAATTAGAATAGACCCCAAATGATAAGATATAAGTAGGACAGTATTTAAAGTACTTGAAGAGTTGTAATGCTCACATTTTATCTTAAGGAAGCTTGAAAGTACCAGAGAACATTGTTTATTGATATTGATAAATTGACAAACTGAGGCATGTTTACAATTTCCAGGGTAACCAATAAAAAAAAAAAAAAAAGGAAAGGTCTATCACTAATAAGCTAATAGAAGAAAAAATAAATAATATAAAAATCTTTGATTAATATGAAATCAGATTAAAAAAGCAGAGAAAACTGAACATAAAAAACAACTAGAATAATGGCAGATTACATCTCAGTTGGTGATTAAAATTAATTGGACTAACATTTCCAATTAGAAACCAAAATTGTCGAACTTAATTTTAAAGTTTACAAAAATATATGATAAAGTGAGGAATACAGAAAGACTGCAGAAAATGGATAGTAAAATTTAGAACATGAAGACATTATCCCCCAAAAACACTAGTGTAACTATAGCTGAAAAAGTAGACTTTAAAGTAGAATTCATAATAAAAATAAATACCACATGATAAGAAAAGATAAAATTCACTGGGAATATTTTACATGTTTATGTACTTTATAATACAACATCAAAAAGTGAAAGAATTTTTAAAATAAAAGAAAAATTTATAATAAAAAATCATGAGAAATTTGTCACTTCCTTCTTAGGAATGATCACAAAAATAGAAAAAAAATAGTAAGACCATGGATTTGAAAAACTGAATTAAAAATTGCCCTATTTATTTTAAGTTTTGTACTCAGGTACTGCAGATTACATAATGACATTTATAAATTTGAAATCATATTGAGACTATTATCTGATGACAATACATTTCTACTAGATATAAATTATAATTTCATATATGTGTATATGAATCACCATATGTAGAGAAATGGAATACTTCTAAATAATCTATATATTAAAGAAAATTACAATAAACATTTGTGGAAAATATGTAGACTTAATATTTTAGAAAAGAACGTCTGAAAAATCAATGATCTAAGGTCCCTTCTCAGTAAGTTTTAAATGGAGCAAGTTAAATGAATAAAATTTCATCAAGAAAATAATATAAGGTTAGAGATTAAGATTGTAAATATAAAAAGGTGACCAACAAACCTTAAACTGTATTTTTTAAAGTCTATGCAAAAGAAAGAACATGCTACTTTAAATTTTAAAATTTAGATGAAAAAGATGACCTAGAAAAATGCAACTTACCAAATTTGACAAGATGAAATAGAATAAGCAAATAGTCTTATAATTATTTTAAAAATTTAGTACTAAAATATAAAACCTTCCCATAAAGAAAACCCCAGTTTCAGATGACAACTCATAAATTCAGCCAAATGTGTAAGAAAAAAATTAATGCCAGTATTATACAAGTCTTAGGTCATCAATTTTCTAGGTCTGAAGTATACAGATATACTTTAGATAGCTTTATGATGAGCTTATGCTCAGAATTCCTACTTTCAGTATTATGTGCAATATATATACAAAATACAAATGGCAAAACAAAATAACTTTAAATAACACAATTTTCAATGAATAAAATATAACAAATATGTAGGAATTAAACTTGTGAAAACAAGCAAGAACTCTACTCAGACAACTTAAAGTATTATTGAGAGATCAACAAATAGATAGACTCTGTTCATGGATTAGAAGATTGCATGCAGTAAAGGTGCCAAACTTCCCACAAATTTTTGTATAGATAAACTGAATTCTTAGTGAAAACTGTAATACACATTTTGGTGAACATTGAAAAGTTGATTCTAAATTCTATAAGGAATTACAACTGGCCAAGATTAGACAAGACACTCAATGAAGAATAACATTGTTGGAAGAGTTTCAACAAAACTCTTTACAATGCTACAGTAAGTAAGAAAAAAAAAATAAAGCAAAGTTATAGATATAGGCAAAGGAAATGGAATAGAGAGCCCATGTATATAAAGACATTTGATTTGGGGGGTTAGTTTGGGGTAGTGTAGAAGAGTAATCAACTGAATAACAATATGATAAAATATGAATGAAATATGTCTCCTGATCACACCACACTCCACAACTAATCCAAGGTGGATTTTAATATCTAAATGTGACATGCAAGAAGTGATATTCCAGAAGATTATAGAGTAGAATACCTTCATGATGTTGGGGAAGAGAGAAATTTATTAAATAGTGCCTAAAGGGCGTTCATTTATAAAGGCAAAGAATGAGATATTGATATATAGTAAATGAAGAACATCTGCACAGATTAAAACCCTACCAACAGATTAAGAATATAAAACTATGAGGAAATATTTTCAAAATTCCATTGAAAAAGGGATTTATATTTGATAAATACAAATATAAAGAAGTATAAATATAAATATGTGCTTACCACTCAAAAGAAAATAAATGAGACACAAAGTGACAGTTTATAAAAAAAAATCAAAATGTCCCATAAACTCATAAAAAGGTACACAATTTACTAATACTTGGGAAATATGAAGGCAATCTTTAATAAGTTACTATCTATTAAACTCATCAGTATGGGTAAGTTTCAAATAACTCTAATACAAAGTATTTAAGAAGATACGGTGCATCAAGAACTATCAAATACTACTGATGGAAACTTAAAGTGGTGTAAATATTTTGGCAAACAGTCTAACATCATCTATTAACGTTGCAGATCTGCATAACACGTGAAACAACATTTTCATTCCTTGGTATGAACAGAAATGTATGAAGAGAAAGACTTTTATAGAATGTTCTCAAATAATTTCTTATAGGATGTTCATAGCTACCCTCATATAATAGTCTATGCAGCAATAGAAATGGATGAGCTACAATAATATGTATGAATCATAATACTGGAAGTCAGATATCAAAGAAAACATAATGTATTATACCATTTGTAAAAAAAAAAAATTATTTTGGCAAATATAAAGTATGGTATCAGATGTCAGGGCACTGGTTACCTTTAGGAGGAAGGAGCTAGTTGGAGTGGAGATGGTATATATAAAGGAGTTTCTCTGCTTGGAGTGTATTTTTTTTAAAGGGTCATTACATAATTGTTTTCTGTGATAGTTTATTACACTATACATCTGTCTTGTACAACTTTATGTATATGGTTTATACTTCAAAACACAAACACTTTAAAATACTGATTATGAATATAATAGAAAAAGTATTATATACATACAGTGTTATATATTGATATATATTTTATATACAGTTGCCACTTGAACAGTGCTGGGGTTAGGATGTTAGAACCTCCTGCAGTTGAAAATCTACCTGTAACTTTTGACTCCTTCAAACCTAACTACTTGTACCCTATCAATAACTAGAAGCCTTGCCTTACTTATAACATAAACAGTTGATTGATACAAAAATAGACTAATACCTACATATATTTTATGCATTCATCACATACCTTTTTCTTTTTTTATATTTTTAGGCTATGCAGTTTTTGAAATTGTCACAAATCTCTAAAAATATGTTTCAATAGATTTACTGAAAAAAATTTGTGTATAAGTGGACCTATGCTGTTCAAACTGTGTTGTTCAAGGGTCATATATGGTAAAGATTAAGGGAATCCTACCAATGTAGAAAGAGTACTAATCCATTTGCTTAGCTGTGAGTTCTGCTTGTTTGTGTGTATAGAAACCCATAGGAAAGAGCCCATTTATGTCCTGCCTTGATTGTGCCACTGAGAAAGGAATAAACCACCTACCTGGCAGCACCTTAGCTCTTTCAAGCCAACAGAAGTTATTTTGAAAATTACCTTTTTCAGTGAATTAAATCAGCCAAATAGATTTGTATAGCCTTCTATGCCAAATGGAAGTGATAATGCTGCCCCTATATTTAGGATTAGACAATGAAGACTGGCTTCTTTGAAAAATTGATTTTTATTTGCGAAAAAATGGAGGGGGGAGATGGTATCATTTTTAAAAGCCAAATTCAATGGTGACCACTGCTTTTCAGAGAAACCGTGAATGGAGGCTGGAAGGAATGCCCCATAATTTTTATTTTATTTCAGTAAATGACATCTAGTCCTGCACAGTGACACAAATATTATATTGAAAACAAGTTCTCAGAAAAATGAAAAATCTGTGGCTTTGTCCAGGAATTGTTTGCTATATCAAGACAATAAACCTACACAAGCTTTATTGTTTTATAGCCAGTCCATTGTTAAATTACCAACTTGTGTCTCACCCAATGAGTGCTCTACCTGTTATGTCTTTACTATTGAGTGAAATAAAATAGAGGACTGAGCAATCATTGGGTTGAGTAACTGACCACAAATCTTCACAATGAAGATAAGTATTACTCTGCAAATTAGTATAAATGTAAAATATAAATATTTAGAATATAAAATTCATTGTTTCAAATGTCTTAACATTTTTGTTTATTTCTATGCTTATCACTTAAAAAGAAACATATAATTGAACAAGACAGAAATTCCCATTTTCACCTTCTTTAGTTAGCTTAATACTGGAGTTCTCATCAGAGCAACTAGGCAAGGAAAACAAAAAATGTCAAAACTGGAAACTAAGAAGTAAAATGGTCTCTTTTTGAACACAACATGATCTTATATGTAGAAAATTCTAAAAATCCTGACAAAAAACTGTTAGAACTCAGCTATAATTTAAATTAAGGAAAATTGCAGAATACAAAGCCAACACACACAAAAACATCAGTTGTATTTCTATATACTAACAATAAGTGATCTGAAAAGGAAATCTGAAAAACAATTTGCCTGGCTCGGTGGCTCAGCCTGTAATCCCAGCACTTTCGAAGGCTGAGGTGAGTGAATTGCCTGAGCCCACAGGTTCGAGACTCACCTGGGCAACTTGGTAAGACCTCATCTCTACAATAAATAAAAAATTAGCTGGGTGTGGTAGTGTGCACCTGTAGTTCCGGCTACTCGGAAGGCTGAGGCGGAAGGATCACCAGAGCCCAGCAGGTCGAGGCTGCAGTGACCGGGAGCATCCATTGCACTCTTGTCTGGGCAACAGAGTGAGACTCCAACTCAAAAAGAAAAGATCTCAAATAGAGCCAGGCTTGGTGGCTCAGCCTATAATCCCACGCTTTGGGAGGCTGAGGTGAGTGGATTGCCTGAGCCTATGGATTCGAGACCCAATTGGGCAACTTGGCGAGACCTCATCTCTACAATAAATCAAAAAAATTAGCCGGGTGTGGCAGCGTGCGCCTGTAGCTCTAGCTACTTGGAAGGCTGAGGCGGAAGGATCGCCGGAGCCCAGCAGGTCGAGGCTGCGGTGGCCGGGAGTGGCCACTGCACTCCAGTCTGAGTGACAGAGTGAGACTCCAACTCAAGAAAAGAAAAGAAAAGAAAAGAAAAACAATTTCATGTACATAAACATAACCAAAGAGGCTGAAAACTTGTACACTAAAAACTACAATATGATGCTGAAAGATATTAAAAAAGACACAAATAAATGGAAAAAATTTTTATGCTCAATGATTGGAATAATGCTAAGATGTCAGTACTACACAAAACCATCTACAGTTTTAGTAAAAATTTCTATCAAAGTCTCAATAATATTTTTCATAGAAATGGAAATTACCATTCTAAAATTTATATGAAATCTCAATTGACCCAAATAGCCAAAACAATCTTGAAAAGGACAAACTTGCAGGTCTCACACTTCTTGGTTTAAAAACTTATTACAAAGCTACAGTAATCAAAACAGTGTGGTCATTACAGAAAAACAGAAATATAAACTAGTGGAATAGAATAGGACAGCCCAGAAATCAACTTTTGAATAGATAGTTCAGTAATTTTTTTTTTACAAGAGTGCAAGATCACTTAATGGGAAAAGGATAGTCGTTTCACCAAATGGAGCTTGGTAAAACTTCAGATCTACATGCAGAAATTCAATTCTTACCTTCCATCATATTCAGATTTTAACTCACAAATGGGATCAAAGACCTAAACATAACAGTAACATATAAAACTGTTAGAACAATCATAGAGATTGATCCTCGTGACATTGAACTTGGCAATGATTTCATAGCTATAACACTAAAAATACAATCAACACAAAAGAAAAAAAAATCAATAAATTGAACTGCATCAAAATTAGAGAACTTGTGCATCAAAGGACACAGTAGAGTGAAAAAGCAACTACTATAATTTGAATATGATTTGTCCTCACTGAAACTTACCTAGAGGCGTGATGTCCAATGTGGCGATATTAGGAGATGCCTTTAAAATGTGGTTAAGTAGGACTTCCAACAAGATGGCAATAGGGCAGCCTGGTCTATGAAACCCTCTGCAAAGGAGAATGCAGAGGTTCTCCGGCTCTCTCCCTGGGGGCTGTGGATCCCAACGTGGGCAGCCTGCTCTTCACATGGAACTCGGTGGCCACCACTGCTGGGGAATCACAGTGGTCTGGATAGCCACTGCAGCCGCAGACACAGCAGCCGCTGTGCTGCTGCGGCCTCCGAGGCAGCCATAGCACATCGCGCCACCTGTGCCTGAGGTGATCCACGACTTTAGTCCTTGAAGCCCCTGCAGACAAGATCTGCTGGGATCGCCGCCACCTCTGCTGCCACCGTGACTTCCTGCCCGCTTTGGGTCTCCACCTGTGTGCCCTGAGGCAGGAGGCTCCCATCTCCAGCCTCTGCCTGACTCTTGTCTGGCTACACCCCCTCTGGGGCAAGCAGCTGAGATAGCACCACCTGCTGGCGATACAAGGTAACAACACCGAAACGGGAGAAACAAACTTGAAAAACGGACAGAGGCCAGATTTGAATGGTGAACTGAGGGTGATCTGAACTGTCCTTCACAGCAGGCCAGGGGCAACTGACCCTAACTGCGAACTAATTTACCAGCTTGAAAAGACAGCTAGAAATCAGAGCTGAAAGGACATTGGACTTAAACGAAAAGTCTCAGAATGTGCTCGATTGGTTCTGTTAGTTTAATGACTTAATTCTATTCCTACTGTTTTCCTTTCTTTCTTTCTTTTTTCTTTTCCTCTTCCTTTTCTTCTCTTTTCTCCTCTCTGTAAACCATATCTTTGTATAGAGGAACAGCACACCAATAAGGTGGTTGGTTAGCCTGTATGTTAGCATCATTGTATGTTTTATTTATTTATTTATTTATGTATGGGAGTTGGTTAGTCTGTAGTCGTGGTCTATTATTTTTAACTCTTTCAGTTTAGGTCTCTCTCTCCATTTGTTGGTATACTCATCTGTTTCCCCCCTTACTCCTCTCTCTCTCTCCACCCCCCTCTTCTCCCCACTGTCTGCTCCATTCTTTTCCCTCTACTAAACACATTTTATTTCAGGGAGTAAACCTACAGCCCCACTGCATGGACAGATTCCAAGGCAGTGGGATGTGGCTTTCAGATTATCCATACACCTGTCAGCAAATACCAGGACCTGCAGATAGATTTTGAATCGCAGCTCCCCCCTTAAGTAAATCTCAAAACTGCAAAAAGGACCACCCCCAACCTACAGTGAAAATCGAGAATTGAACAAAGTAAGAGGGCATACATAAAGAATAGGAGACTGAACAAACAGAAGTAAAAGGCAATCCCTCTACCCCTGAATAACAGAATAAAGAAGATGGTGATATGGAAGGAAGAAAAAAGTAAGGAGGGGGAAAAAAACCACACAAATGAAGAAAAACCAAAAGAAGAATATAGGTCTCACCCAGACTCCTGGGAGAGCAGACACTGAGAAAATAGATTCTGGACACAAACAATGAGGAGCCCCAGAATGACTGGTCACATGCAATAAACCCAGACATCAAGACATTAATAGAGATAATTAAAAAAACTGAGGAGAGACAAGAGGAAAATAGGAAGGAGCTGATGTCAGAAATAATAGCAGTAAGAATACTGTGATGGAAATAAATAACAAACTGATAAGCATGGAAAGCAGAATTAGCCAAGCAGAAGATAGAATCTCAGAGCTCGAAGACCAAAACACAGAACTAACCCAAACTGTCAAAAACATAGAAAAGAAGCTCAAAAAGACAGAACAAAACCTTCAAGAGATGAATGATCACTTCAAGAGATTGAACCTAAGAGTAATTGGCCTTCCTGAGGCAGAGAGAGAAACAGAGGCCACACTGGAACAAAGATTTCATGAAATCATTCAAGAAATCTTCCCTCATCTCATCAAGGATGAAAAAATTCCAACACAAGAGATTCAGAGAACCCCTGCAAGACAACAAATGAGAAGACTAACTCCCATACATATAATAATTGGCCTAAACAAGGTAGGTATAAAAGAAAACATCCTAAAGGCTGCAAGAGAAAAAGGTCAGACTATGTACTAGGGAAGACCAATTAGAATTGCAGCAGATTTATCTACAGAAACCCTCCAGGCTAGGAGAGCTTGGAGCCCTATCTTCAAAGTTCTAAAAGATAAACAATTTCAACTGAGAATAACCTACCCAGCCAAGTTAAGCTTCATCAGTGAGGGAGAATTGAAATCTTTCCCAGATATACAATCCCTAAGAACCTATACTGCCACAAGACCACCTCTACAAGAAACACTTAAGAAAGTATTGAACACAGAAGAAAAGGAAAAAAGAACAACAACGTTCTTCACAAGAGTACAGCCAAAAGATTAAAAACACACATGATCCAACTCTAAAACCAAAAGAAAGACAACACACAAACAGAAAGAACAACAACTCTGTAAGAACATTATGATAGGGATCAACTCTCACATTTCAATAATTAGTTTGAATGTGAACGGACTAAATGCACCATTGAAAAGACATAGAATGGCAAAATAGATAAAATATCACCAGGCAACAATCTATTGCCTTCAAGAGACTCACCTCACTAGAAAGGACACTCACAGACTCAAAGTAACAGGGTGGGAAACAAATTTTCAGGCGAATGGAACACAAAAGATAGGCGGACTCGCGATTAATCTCAGACAAAATACCCTTTAAGCTATCAAAAATTAAAAAAAGATACAGAAGGCTACTACATAATGATAAAAGTTTTAATCCATAACAAGAAATATCCATCCTAAACATATATGCACCAAACATAGGAGCACCAACTTTCATAAAGTAGATCCTAGGTATACTAAAAAAAGATATCGACTCCAATACCATCATAGCTGGGAACTTTAATACCCCACTCACAACCCTAGACAGATCATCCGGATAAAAAATCAGCAACAAGATCCGAAACCTCAATGTGACTCTTGATCAAATGAACTCAATTGATACCTACAGAACCCTCCATCCACAGACCACAGAATACACATTCTACTCATCACCACATGGAACGTACTCTAAGATCAACCACATACTTGGCCATAAATCAAGCATAAGCAAATTTAAAAGGACTGAAATTTTACCATGCACCTTCTCGGACCACAGTGGAATAAAAATAATCATTAACACCAAAAAGGTCCCCCTAAAACCCACAAAGACATGGACACTAAACAGCGTGATGCTAAACAACTCCTGGGTTGTTGATGAAATCAAAACAGAGATTAAAAGATACCTGGATACAAATGAAAATGAAGAAACATCTTACCAAAATCTCTGGGACACCATGAGGGCTATAGTTAGGGGAATTTATATCCCTACAAACGCACATGAAGAAAATGAAAGGATCACAAATTAATAGCCTAAGAAGCCACCTAAAAAAGCTGGAAAAGCAAGACCACAAAAACCCTAATTTCAGCAGAATTCAGATCACCAAAATAAAAGCCCAAATCCAGGACATAGAAGACAGAAAGATAACATAAAAAATCAATGAAACAAAAAGCTGGTTCTTCAAAAGGATAAACCAAATCAATGGTCCCCTAGCTAGACTGATCAAGAAAAAGAGAAAAAAAGCTCAAATAAACACAGTCAGAAACACAAAAGATGGAAGCCATATCTGATCCTTAAGAAATACAAAAGATCATTAGAGACTACTATGTACACTTATATGGAAACACACTTGAAAACCTTTTGGAAATGGAGGACTTTCTGTCACCACACAATCTGCCTAGGTTGAAACAAGAAGAAATTGAGACCCTAAATAGACCAATAACAATCAAGGAAATTGACTACGTAATAAGAAAACTACCTACAAAAAAAAGCCCTGGACCAGATGGCTTTCCAACAGATTTCTACAAGACATTTAAGGAGGAGCTTATACTAATCCTACTGAAGGTATTCCAGGTGATTGAGAAAGATGGAACTCTCCCCAAATCATTTTACGAAGCTAACATCACACTGATACCCAAGCCAGGTAAAGACCCAACAAAGAAAGAGAACTACAGGCCAATATCTTTGATGAACATAGATGCTAAAATTCTCAACAAGATCCTAGTGAACCACATTCAACAACACATCTCAAAAATCATCCATCATGACCAAGTAGGCTTCAGCCCTGGGATGCAAGGCTGGTTCAACATTCATAAAACCATAAATGTAATTAAATACATCAACAGGTGTCAAAACATAAACCACATGATTATATCATTAGATGCAGAAAAAGCTTTTGATAAAATCCAGCACCCCTTCTTGATAAAAACCCTCGAACAGTTAGGCATACGGGGAACATATCTCAAAATAGTAAAAGCCATCTACAAGAAACCCACAGCCAACATACACCTAAACGGACAAAAATTGAAACCATTTCCCCTGAAAACTAGTACAAGACAAGGATGCCCATTCTTACCCCCCCTGTTCAATATAGTATTGGAAGTCCTGGCTAGAGCAATCAGAGAAGGCAATCAGGGATATTCAAATAGAAAAAGAGGAAATCAAGCTACTCTCTTTGCAGATGACATGATAATGTACCTTGAAAACCCAAGAGAATCTGTCAAAAACCTCCTTACACTGATAAAGGACTTTGGCAAAGTCTCAGGATATAAAATAAATGTGCAAAAGATAATCGCATTTCTTTACACCAATAATAAACAAACAAACACAAATAAAAACCACAATTCCATTGACAATAGCCACAAAAAAAATGAATTACCTTGGCATCTTCCTAACCAGAAACGTGAAAGACCTTTACAATGAAAACTACAAAACACTGCTCAAAGAAATAAAAGATGACATAAACAAGTGGAAAAATATCCCATGCTCATGGATTGGAAGAATCAACATTGTGAAGATGTCCATCTTACCTAAGGCAATCTACAGATTTAATGCAATACCCATCAAACTACCAGCAACATTCTTCTCAGGCCTAGAAAAAACAACACAGGAATTCATATGGAAACACAAACGACCAAGAATAGCCAGAACAATCCTCAGCAAAAAAAAACAAAAAACAAAGCACATTATATCACATTACCAGACTTCAAAGTTTACTATAAAGCTACAATAATCAAAGCAGCTTGGTATTGGTACAGGAACAGGCATATAGATCAATGGAACAGAATTGAGATTCCAGAAGCAAAACCTCAATCTTTCAACCAGGTTATCTTCAACAATGCCTCCACCACCTACCCCTGGAGAGAGGAGAACCTATTCAGTAAATGGTGCCGGGAAAACTGGCTGACCACATGCAGAAGACTCAAACAAGACCCCTATCTGTCCCCATACACAAAAATTAACTCTAAATTGATCAGAGACCTAAATGTAAAACCTCAAACCATAAGAACCTTAGAAAATGAAGGACATACCCTCATGGAAATTGGAACTGGCATCCAATTCCTGAACAAAACCCAAAACCCACAGGCCATAAGAGAGTGATAGACAAGTGGGACCTCATTAAACTGACAAGCTTCTGCAAAGCCAAAGAAACCATCAAGAGAGCAGGGAGACAGCCTACAGACTGGGAAAAAGTACTTGCCAACTCTAGGTCTGACAAAAGCTTAACATCTTGGATCTACAAGGGACTCAAACGTGCTGAAAAGAAATAAACAAACAACCCCATTATAAAGTGGGCAAAAGATGTGAACAGACACTTCTCAAAGGAAGACATCCGAGCAGCCAATAGACACAAGAAGAAATGTTCAACCTCACTAATCATCAAGGAGATGTAAGTCAAAACCACACTGAGATACCACCTAACTCCAGTCAGAATGGCAATTATCAATAACTCAAAAAACAACTGTTGCTGGAGAGGGTGTGGCAGAAAGGGAACACTTCTACACTGTTGGTGGGAGTGCAAACTAGTGCAACCTCTTTGGAAAACAGTATGACGATTCCTAAAAGCTCTAAATATTGACCTCCCATATGACCCCGTAATCCCCCTACTGGAAATATACCCTGAAGAACGCAAATCACTCTATAAAAAAGATACCTGCACACATATGTTTATCGCAGCATTGTTCACAATAGCAAGAACCTGGAAGCGAA
>NW_007259262.1:611957-725012 GCF_000164805.1 Carlito syrichta
GGGGAGACACCCCTTATCAACAAGGGTTCCTGAACGAAGCATATTTGTATACCTAACCCTTAACTCTACCCCACAATATCATAATAAAACATATTGATTATTAAAAAAATGTGATTAAGTCATAAAGAGCAGTTAGTTAATGTATTTTTGCATGAGTGAGCTCTTGCTCTGCTGAGACTGGATTGGTCACAATGGAGCAGATTGTTTGTTGTGAAATGAGGCTGACCCTAATGTCTGGCCTCTTTCTATGCACCCACTTCCTTTTTTGTTTCTCTGCCTTGTTTTCAAGACAGCATGAGCTCTTCACCAGAAGCTGCCAAATGGACTGCCCAGTCTCTAACTTTCCTACTGCAGAACCGTGAGCTAAACCAACTTCTTTCTTTTGTGAATTAGCCAGTCTCAGATATTGTCACAGCATCACAAAATACAGTAAGACAGAAATTGATGTTGAGGGGTTGGACAGTGCTGTACAGATACCTGAAAATTTGGACACAGCTTTGGAATGGGGTAATGGTAGTGACTGGAAGAATCTGGAGGAGAAGGCTAGGAGCAGTCTGCATTGCCATGAACGAAGCATTAAGGCCATTCTGGTGAGGGCTCAGAAGATGAGAAGACTAGGGCAAGTCTAAAACATCTCAGAGACTGGCAAAGTGTCCTAGCCAGAATGCTGACTGAAATATGAGCAGTAAAGGCCATTTACAATGAGTTCTCAGCTGAAAATGAGGAACATATTACTAAAAACTGGAATAAAGACCATCTCTGTTATACAGTGGCAAAGAACTTACCTGTACCGTGTCTAAGTTCTAGGGCCTTGTGAAAGGCTAAGCTTAATAAGGATAAAATAGAATATCCGGTGGAAGAAATTTCTAAGTAGCATTGTGCTTAGGCTGCTGCATATTTGCTTCAAACCGTTTTACATTGAGCTGTGAGAGAAAAGAGTAGAGCAGAAATATTGATTTGATGCATAAGTTCATAGCATTTTTCACTGGCTTTTGGTCAACATATGTTGCATCATGGTTGACTGCTTACAATCCATCACTTTTGCCAGTTCTCAGGTTAACTGATGTAGGTCATCGTAGATTAAAGCATTTAAACAGTCTTCATCAAAGCTCGATGATCTTCTTGAATGTGGGGAATCACTCAGATCAAAATGGCCATCTTTGAAAATGACAAAAACATTTTCTTGTGGGGCTTTCCCCGATAGCATTCTCCCCACATGTGGCACAAATGTTTCCGACCACCTCTACTGCCCCTTTAAACTCAAATAGAATAACATTTTGGAAGTATTCATTTTTTTCCACTTGGCACTCTATCTTCTTTAGCCCACAAATAGCACTAACTTCCTTCAAATCTGTGAATTGCAAGGCATATTCACAAGCACAACACCGTCACTCCAAACGACAAGTAACAAATGGTAGACAAACTCCCAACATTGCAATGTTGCCATGCCAAAAGCAAACACCGCGAATTTATGTATTAACCTAATATTTGGAAAATGTGCTGCCTGGCCTTGTGGGAGAGAATGAAAGAGCATTTTCAGGAGCAGAAACCAAGGGTGTGGCTCAGAGATTTTACGAAAGAAATTAATAAGACTAACAGGGAGCCAGGTGCTAATCATCAAAATAATGGGGGAAAATGTCCCAAGGACATCTCAAGATTTTTTAATCTTCCCTCTTGTCACAGACCCAGAGGCCCATGAGGGCAGAATAGTTTCAAATGGTTTTAGGGCTTGGGACCAGATACCCTCCAACCTGCCTCATGCTCAGCCTGCCTGGATACCCTGCTCCCCACATTCTAGTTCAGTATCCCTCAGCTGCTCCAGTCACGTTCAAGTGATCCCACCTGTGGCTCCGCCCACTACTCTGCCTAGTTCTCTGGAAAATGCAAGTAACAGATGTTGGCTGAGTCCACGTGGTGCAACTTCTGCAGGCAGGCAGAATTCAAGAGCAGTAGAGGCACAGCGGCCTCCACCTAGATTTCAAAGAATGTGTGGACTGACTGGGAGTCCAGCTAGAAACTTGCTGCAGGGACAAAACTGCTATAGAAAGTCCCTACCAGGACAATGCCCGATAGTGCCATGGGAGGAGTGGGACTGCACCCAGGAGCCCCAAACTGTCAAACTACTGGCATTGTACAATGCCAGCCTGAAACAGTCATGGACACTGGTGTGAAATTCTGACCCATGAGTGGAGCTAGAAGGGCTGCACCCAACAAAGCCATAGGGATGAGGCTTCCCAGGGTGTTGGGGACTTAACTCCTGCACCAATGTGCTTGAAGTGCAGGACAGGGAGTCAAAGGAGATTATTCTTGAGCCTTAAGATGTGGTATCTGTCCTGCTGGAGTTTGAACTTACTTTGGGATGGTACTTTTTCTCATCCTTCCTGCCTAATTCTCCCTTATGGTATGAGAATGGGTATGCCCTTTGCCTGTCCCCATTGTATCATGGAAGAAGAGAACCTGTTTATTTATTTTTTTGTTTTCCAGGCTCATGGCTGGAAGAAGTTCACCTTGAGTCTCAGATGAGACTTTGGACGTTAGACTTCTAAGCTGATGCCAAGCAAGTGAAGACTTCGGGATTATTTGAATAGAATGATTTTATTTTTCACAGTAGCTCACCATTTTCCATTCCCACCATCACTACTTAAGGGTTTGAATTTCTCCACATCCTAGCCAGCACTTGCTGTTTTCTGTTTATTTGACAGTAGTCATTTTAATGGGTGAAAGACATGAGTTTTAGGGAAACCAGTGGCAGAGTGCTAGGATTTGAATATGGTTTGTCCCCACCAAAGTTGTATTGAGGGTTGGTTCCCAGGTAGTGGAGTTGGAAGGTGATGCCTTTAAGTAATTAGGTCATTAAGTATGATGAATGTCTTTTTTTCAGGCATGAGTTTTTGCTTTCATGAGACATGATTAGTTATCGCAGAGCAAGTTGTAATAAAGTGAGGTATCCTCTCTTGTTTGATCACTTTTTGTGTGTGCCCATTTCCCCTTCTTTGTCTCCATGTTTGGATGCAGCGTGAGCCCCTTGCCAAAAGCTGGCCAAGCACAGCTACCCAATCCTGAATTTACAAGCCTAGAAAACCGTGAGCTAAATAAACTTGTTTCTTCTATTAATTATCCAGTCTCAGGTTATAGCAACACAAAAGAGACTAAGGTAGCAACCAATAGAGGGGAGAAAATATTTGCAAATTATGTGTCTGGGAAGAGGTTAATATCCAGAATACATAAAATATTCCTGTGGCTCAACAGCAAAACAATAATCAGCTCCATTAAAAAAATGAGCAAAGAACTAGAACAGATATTTCTCCAAAATATGCAAAAGGCCATTAAGCACACAAAAAGAAGCTCAACATTAGCCAGGCATGGTGGCGCATGCCTGTAGTGGCAGCTACTTGGAAGGCTGAGGAGGGAGGATCACTTAAGCCCAAGAGATCAAGGCTGCAGTGAGTTATGGTCATGCCATTGCACTCCAGCCTGGGCAACAGACAGAGACTCTGTTTCTAAAAACTGTAGATATAGATAGATACTCAACCACTTAGAACACAATGGCTTTCCACTGCACTTTTGATAAGTCTAAATCCTTACCATGGTCTATAAGGTTCTAGAAGATCTAATCCCTTTAACTTCATATCAGTCTCAAGAAATTTCTAAAATGACAGCCTAGCTGTCAAAGATTTTCCTACCTTGAATCTTTGCCTTATTATTCCCCTTGCCTGCAATATTCTACCCTTGATAATACAAGTTTGTCCTTATCTTAAAGGCACTTTCTTGGTTAGGTGCAGGCAGTGGCTCATGCCTGTAATCTCAGCACTCTGGGAGGCCAAGGCAGGCTTGAAACTAGGAGTTTGAGAATAGCCTGGGTAACACAGAGACCCATCGCTACAAAAAAATATTATTGAAAACATTTTTTTTAAATTTTTTATTTTATTTTATTTTTTAGATTTGGAGTCTCACTCTGTCGCCCAGACTGGAGTACAGTGGCCGCTCCCGGCCACCGCAGCCTCGACCTGCTGGGCTCCGGCAATCCTTCCACCTCAGCCTTCCGAGTAACCGGAATTACAGGTGCACGCTACCACGCCTGGCTGATTTTTTGATTTATTGTAGAGATGAGGTTTTGCTGCCCAGGCGGGTCTCGAACCCGCGGGCTCAGGCAATCCACTCACCTCAGCCTCCCAAAGGCGCGGGATTACAGGCTGAGCCACTGAGCCCGGCTTAAAACATTTTTAAAAAGTAGTTTCTCAGATAAATCTTCTCCGACTAATCAAAATAATTAGCATTTTCTCCCATCACTCCATCATTTTATTCTACCACTGTTTTATTTTTTTCATGGAACTTATATTGTTGTCTTCTGATATTTTTTTCCTGTTCCCTCTCTCTAGAATGAAAGTAAGATATATTTCCATCATTTTTCTAGACCCTAGACATGCTACATAGAGAAACTTTTTTCTTTAAAATCATTTTTTTTTCACTTCTAAGAAAATATTTAAGTGAGGAATGGAATGAAAACTCGCTTTTTTGGAGCATGGGTATGGTTAGCAGCCTCCGAGATGACTCCTCATAGTTCCTACTTCTGGGTATTTATGCTCTTGTGAAATCCCTCCCCTTGAGTGTGGCTGGTGTATTGACCTGCCTCTAATGAATAGAGCGTGGTGACAGTGATGGGTTGTTGTTTCTGATTAGGCTACAAGATCATCTGTTTTGGGTATAGTCTCTTACATTCTCCTTCACTTGCTCTAAGGGAATTCAGGTATAATATTTTAAGGGGCTCATATGGCAAAACTGATGTTTCCAGTCAAGACCCCTGAGGCCCACCTATAGCCACATGAGTGAGTCTGGAAGAAATTTATTCCCACTGAGCTTTGAATGTCTCTAACACCAGAGTGCAATTTCTTGAGATACTGAGCCAGAACTTCTAAGCTGAGCAGCACTGATTCCTGTCCCAAGAGAACTGTGAGAGAATAAAGTATTTTGTTTCAAATTGGGATGCTTTGAAAAATATATTACACACTAATAGATAGCAAATACATACAATGGGAAACGTATTCAGTATGGTAGGCTTGGGTAGAGAGGTTAGTCTGTCATCAGAGGTCAGAATAAAGAAAGGAAATTAAAATCCCATGATTTGGAGAAGACTACAGGACAGAAAATTGCTAAAAAAAAAAAATGCTGTACCTATTTTACCAAATTCATATTTTATAAAAATTTCCACCACTACTTAGATGCCAAGGAATTTTTAAAAATACCTTACACATTCTCTGTCCCCAGCCACTTGCTTAGCTGTAAGGGTGATGGAGGGACAAGGAGACTGAGAATTGAACGTCAGTCATAATGAAATGGCTGCATAGGTCAAGCACAGAACAAAAAAATCAATTTCCCTTTTGGATTTAAAGAGGCAACAAACATTTATCAAACAAGCTAATAAGCAATAATGTACTTTTACATAGCCTAAGATAAAAGCAGTTTGTCTGTATGGGGTACTGATACAATACACAATTCTGAGTCACAGTGAGATTTTATCATGGGATCAGGAGTAATTAGGAGTGCTGAAATCAAGTCAGAACAACTGAAAAATTTTCAGCTGGATTCCAAATGTTCATATAGAAACCGGTTGTTTATATATAACAGTAAATAGTTTCATTACCCCTTGCCAAGATTACTGTTTGGAAAGTTAGCTTTCTGAAAGTATCGATATATGTATATTGCAAGAGCATTAAATTATGAAACTGAAAATTACATGACTTGTCAGTTCATTATGCTAGAAAGTTTTAAAAGATAAATTAGATTTTAGAAAACATACCGAGTGTGCTGCATATTCAAAACATCTTTAAAATACTTCAAGTATATGAGGAGAAAAAATAATTTTAATTTCCTGTTTTCAAAATGCAACTTTTTTCTTGAGCTGATTCAGCAGGGTAGAACATTTTTGACATTTGTACTTTCTAGATTAAGTCTAATATAAGAATAAAAGTTCTTGCAGGAAATGTGTGTTTGTGATATAAAATTTATGTTGAGCAATATGAAAGCATGAAGACTACTTTTACAAATGAGAAAAAAACAGAAGAACTTAACAACTGAAAGACTGAATCAATGAAATGTGAAACTTCTGCTCATATTATTAATATATACTTATCATTGATAATACTGTTGGGCACAGAACATCATATTATGCAATCCAATCTTGGGTCAATACTAATGAAGATCAGGTGATTGATTGGGGAGGGGTATGCAGTGGTGGTGGAAGAGCTGCCAGAACTTTGGTATTAGCATTTATTCGTAGGCTTTTATTCTGATAACTTTTAAAGGGGAAATTATTAGTTCCACACTGTGGCTCTTGCCTATAATCTCAGCATTTTGGGAGGCTGAGGTGGGAGGATTGCTCGAGCCAGGAGTTAGAGACCAGTCTAGGCAACACAGCAAGACCTTGTCTCTACAAAAAATTATTTTTAAAAAGCCAGGCATGGTGGTGCAGACCTGTAGTCCCAGCTATTCAGAAGGCTGATGCAGGATGATCAATTGAGTCCAAGTGTTGGAGGCTGCGGTAAGCTGTTTATGTGCCACTGCACTCCAGCCTAGGCAACAGAGTAAAACCCTGCCTCAAAAAAAAAAAAACAAAACAAAAGAAATCAACCGAGCTCGGTGGTTCAGCCTGTAATCCCAGCGCTTTGGGAGGCCGAGGCGAGTGGGTTGCCTGAGCTTGTGGACTCGAGACCCCCCTGGGCAACTTGGCAAGACCTCGTCTCTACAATAAATAAAAAATTAGCCAGGCATGGTAGCACACACCTGTCGTTCCAGCTACTTGGAAGGCTGAGGAGGAAGGATTGCCAGAGCCCTGCAGGTCGAGGCTGCGGTGGCCGGGAGCGTGCCACTGCACTCCAGTATGGGCGATGGAGTGAGACTCTAACTCAAAAAAATAAAAAAAATACTAAAAAATAAGGTGGGGGACAGTTATTATAAAAATAAAGGTCTAATCTGTAGTGGCAATCATGCAGGTATCTTGATTTTTAAAAATAATATTTGTATGACATTTTATTGTGAAATGTGCAAGTCGTTTCATATATTTTGTTTTTATATTGATTGATATTCATAGTAGACAGAGTAGATTAATTAGATTGAGGATTACATTATAATTGATACCCTATAATAAATATTTCAACTCAAATTTTCTTTGTGACTAGTGACCAGAAAGTTTATACTTAAGGGTATAAATTTAAAGCAATCTTTTACTAGTATGAAAATCTTAGGGAAAGTTTGGCAGGTGAAAATGTGAGTACCAATTTTGTTAATGTGAATTTGTTGCTGGGAATTAAATAATGTTTAAGATATATTTTTGAAGACTGAAAAACTATTACATAAGAGGATATATCAATTTTCATACTTTTCTATTATGAACTTAAAATACTTAGAATTTTGTTTGAGGATGATAATTGAAACTTTATATATTTTCAGTACTATGGTCTACCTAGAATTAACAGATCATAATTTATCATAAAATGAAGTGAAACTGTCTGTATCACATATTTTTCACAGTTGCTACTTTGTTTATAAATGTGTTTGTTTTTTAAGGGTTTTTTGTTGTTGTTGTTAAATGTGTTTGTATTTTAAGGGTTTTTTTTTTAAATTTCTCCATTTATAATTTTTGGTTTCATGGTTTGTTTTTTGTTTTTTAGGTTTTTTTGTTTTTTGGATCTGAGTAAACATCATCATGTGGGAATAGAATGTTACCTAGAAAGATTAAGACAGCACTTTAAGCAATTGCGAGAGACTGTGATAGTAATATTTTGAATATTTTAATAGATGAAAGGTTTAGATAAAGTAAAATTGTATCTACAGTAAGAATAAGGTAAGAACTGTGTTTCCAGGGATTACTGCACAATCCTTAGTTGGAAAGGAATTTCCCTGTTGGTTCAGCGTCATTACATTACTAGTTTTCGTGCTTTGTATTTTCTTTGAGGTCTTCTGTCATTGGTCACGTCACACAGCATGTGATGATCTCATGCACTCAGGGTGGGAGTGAGTGTGTTCCACAGCCCCACTCTTCTACATTGTGGGACTCCCTGAGCATCAAATCACACTGCAGATATTTCTAAAATAAAAACAGCTACAATAGCACTGCTTTTAAAGACTTGGGGTTCTTTTTGTCATTTTCCTTGAACTTCTGAAATATTATCCCATTTGAATGGCACTGATTTCGAACATGAGTCAATCTTGTTTGAAGGTCCATTTGTTAAAATTTCCCATGGCTCTCTACTGACTGAATCCAGAATGTTTAATGAAAAACATTTATTTCTAAAATTTTGTGGGGTTGAACTGAACCACTAATTATTGGTATATTTAGTAGAAAAAAGAACTGAAAAATACAATCTAGGAAAAGCGCATCATTCATAGATAGTACATCAAAACACTATGGATATTAGATTTTCCCATCTACCTACTATTTTGCCTCACAGAGTGGTAAAGAAAGACCTAAAACAGAATTCTGCCATGCTATTTTTCTTTTCTTTTGAAACATCATAAATAATAATTGCTTATATAAATATTCCTGTGTTCAGATATATTACTAAATTTTAAAACTTGTTAATTTTTTAAAACCCAAGGGACAATAAAAAAGATACAAAGTTTCAGTTTTTAGAGATCTCTTATGTAAATCTCACCCTTGAGTTCATTTCCACAAACACACACATCCATCCGGAGTTCTCAATGGACTGTTTGAGTTTACCAGAAGGTCCATCTACTAGAGATAACTTTAGCTATGTTTTTGATAGCATATCTCTAGAAAATAACTGTATTTATAGACTTTACTGGGTGTGGGGATACCTATGTAAGGTGATCATGACTTCTATGTGTATGTGGTCCAAGAATTTTGCTTATCTTGTTGACATTTTTCAATTCTGCCATACCAGTCGTTGATGCCGAGTTCCATAATTGGTTTTTATCTCTTGGATTCAGGATGCCTTGTTATTTTTCTTAGGTTTGGTGACAGCAGCTATACAATGTCTCTTCACATAAGAATACACTTGTAAAATGATTTTTGTTGAAATAAATAAATTTCTAAGAGAAATTAGCTGCATGTATCTGCCTCACAAAGTTTCAAATTCATTTATTTTCTTTCTTCATAATCTGTTTCCATAAAGCAATTTTCTAACACACTGTTCTAATCAAAATAATTATTGCAATTATTACTACTTTTGTAGCATAATAATTATTTTATCTTGCAGCAACAAAATATGTAACTCATCAATATCTAAACAATCACAAATTTCTTTTAACATTATAACCTTTTGTCTACTACTAGATCAGTGATTAGCTGCCAGTGTGACCTCGAGCTAAGCACTGCAATCTGCTTTGTATTTTCTGGTCCCTGTTATGTTTCTTCTTTTTTTCAGTCAACTTTCCAAGGATGTGTGTTTATTTGCAATGCTGTCTTATAAGATATATGAAATATTTTCCTAGGAGAGAATTTGTAAATGGTAATGTCTAAATTGATTTTTTTTCATTATTATATTTTAACAGCTATTGAGAATCTATAACATACCAAGAATCTCTTCAATGCTTCTCTATTTTGTAGTATAATAATTAATAATGCCATATATCAGCCGGGCTTGGTGGCTCAGCCTGTAATCCCTCTCTTGGGGAGGCTGAGGTGAGTGGATTGCCTGAGTCTGCAGGTTCAAGACCCACCTGGGCAGCTTGGCGAGACCTCATCTCTACAATAAATTAAAAATTAGCTGGGCGTGGTAGCGCTTGCCTGTAGTTCCAGCTACTTGGAAGGCTGAAGTGGAAGGATCGCCGGAGCCCAGCAGGTTGAGGCTGTGGTAGCCCGGAGCGGCCACTGCACTCCAGTCTGGGCGACAGAGTGAGACTCCAACTCAAAAAGAAAATAATAATAATAATAATAATGTCATATATCATAATCTTTGGTTTTTCCTTCATTATCACCTTTTTATATATCCTATTATTTTATTAAGAAATTCATTTGTTGGAAATATTTTTATTACTTTCTCTCTTCTTTAATGGATAACTCGGAAGAACAACCCCAGACAAACAGAAACAAACTTCTGAAATCTAAATAAAAATATATGTTTCATTCCAATAGTCCTTTTTCTGACAAAGAGTGTCTTAGAAAGATTGTTTCTCACATTTGAATTGTATGATTGTCATTCTGGTTGGAAAAAGAAAACTCTTTAAATATTCTGTAAACATATTGGCCCGTCATAAAAATTGTGGGAAAAAACTTACATAATCAGTGATTACAATCTCTTAGCATGACTGACTGCTAAAGTATTTGTATAAAACTTTTTAGGCAAAACAATATGGTATCATATATGCTTTCCCAAAGATTACCAATTTCACTTAAATTTAACAATACACATGACTTTTTCTCTTTGAAAAATAAAATTACTTGTCTAATAAAGACATCTGTCTTGTTTTGCAAAATCTAAAATTTTGATCTTTCTATTGTGATTCCATATAAATATTCTATGAATTGAATATTAACAAAGTAAAGAAAGATTTAAATTATGTAAGTTGATATTTTAATGTCGATTTGCTGAAGACAAACTTTTTAAAAATATATATCTTTTGCATTTTAATGTATTATTTAAAAGAAACTAAAATAGTGCTAGGTTAATATATGGAGTTAATTAACTCTAAATTATCTAACTTTCTTATGAGATGAGACCTATGTGTAAAGTAATTAAATAGAATGTTATAGCTTTTTCTCTTCATCAGTTCCTAGATGTGAACATAAATTAGAAAATTACAAGATACTAGGAAAAATATTAGAATAAAAAGAAAAAGTTGTTTATATTTCTCCAATATTCCTTCCGTTTTGGGGGGTATACTGTTATTTCTTTCACTTGTAAACTCTTCTGGGGGTTTATGTGTTAATGTATGGCTATGTCAGTTTGAAGGGAGTGGAAAGAGGTGGGAATACAAATTGTGTCACCGCGCCTTGTAAATGACTGTATTTAAGAAGAGGATTTGAGCCAAGGGCTTTTTTCTGGAATGGGGTAGATATTTGGTCTCATTCACAGTGGATGGCTGTATTATAGATCGTCTTTATCTCCCTGTTCTGAAACACGGGCACTCTTTCTGGCTTGGCAACCTGCTTCTCTTTCTATCTGTGTTTAGTTTCAGTAATTGTTCTCGTATCTTCTTGTAAAACAAATCTCCTTTGATTACTAGACCAAATCAGCCTATTTGTGTACAGAACCCCAAGGGACTAGAGTTTAATCTCTTGAGTATTTAGCATTCTTATGAGTCAGGGGCAAAGCTAAAGTGAATTGATGAGCAGAGGCACCAGGGCCTATGTTCATGGGCAGAGCTGACAGATACACTCTTTGTTCTATTAAAAGCTTGTAGACACATTTTTTTTTTCCCAATAACCTCCAAGAGGGTACTAGAATGAACACAATTTAAAATGCCAGTGGAAGCATTCTGAGTCATTAGAAAGAGTGAATTGATGGTCTCTATTAATTCTTAAAAATCCTAAATTTAAATGAATGTTGCTCAGCTGGAATTTCTACTTACTTTGCTGATTTTGAGAGACAAAAAGACAGGCTGGGCTGAATCTGCAGCCTCTTTGCTGCAATGTCTCATTTGTCTGCTTTTGATTTTTTTTTTTGTCTCAGACTCTAGCTATTGTCTGAAAGAGAAAAAGTTGTCCTATTAGCTCATCTTCGGTTCCAGTTTTGCATTGTGCTTGGATTTTTCTGTAAGTTTGTTATCCAATCTCTTTTCTCTCTGGAATTGGTAAGGAGTCAGTACTGCCAACGACCTGCCAGAAAGAGCAAGATAGAGAGTGGTACTTACTACCAGTATAGAAAGTAACCAAAGTACACACTGGTCATAAAATGTCCATGGACCAAAGTAAGAAAAAGGAATAGCCAGTATAAGGCTGTGAGAGGCAAAACCAGGAGACCAGTGTGTAGGGAGGGTTAAAATAGATAAAGAGGTATGACTGGATGTCCTCCAAGAGCTCTCAAGAAAGTGGGTCTGGAATCTTCCTTGCTGTAGCCACAGTCAATAGATTTGCTGTAATGAAACCAACTCAGGGACATTTAATGTGTATTTTCAACTGGCTTCCATAATTTACTTTTAAAAGTTGGGCTGGAGGTCAAAGATAGTTTCTTTTGGTTCTTATTTGTGAAGTGATGTGTAATCATTAACATGCTAACATATAACATGCTGTCACCTGCTTCAGCCACTCTCCAGGACACACAAGTGTTGACCTGCTGTGCTATGTCTTCTTTGCAGTGCATTGAATTGTAGTAGCTTTGTGCAATTCCAGATCCTTCCTTGTTCTCTGAAGATTGATTTGCCATGGCGTTGCTAGGTGCACGTAGAAAAAGCCTCTTCTTTCTCAGATTTTAAAAGCATATGGACTTTTCCTTCTACCTTCTGGTAACCAATGTCTCAGGGCAGTGCTAGCTGTAAATTCAAGCCATGGGAATACATTGGGTAATGCCATAGGGACTGCATCCTCTTCTAGTCATCCTGTCCAGAACTGGGAGCTCATGGGGTCCTGCTTTGAATTCTTGGATGTGTGCCCCAGTCCCGAATCTCCTGAACCAGATTTTCTTAGGATTCTGTATTTAGCTGGTAATTAAATTTTCCTTTTTATATAGTTTAACTTTAGGACTGCCAGCTGCTTCCCAAGGGCCTCAGCCTGTCTGATTTCCTACTGTGTTCATCAGTACTGTGGCAATGACAAATGGCTACATTCCAGAATAAACTAGCGTAAGCAAAGTTAGAGGGATTTAGTTGTTTCTATAGCTGGGGCTTCCACCTCACCCTCAAGTTCCACCTTTATCTCCCCAGGTTTTTTGGGGTCTCACTCTTGTTGCCCAGGCTGACGTGCAATGGCATGCTCATGGTCACCGCAGCCTCAACCTGCTGAGTTTGGGCGATCCTTCTGCCTCAGCCTTCCAGATGCATGCCACCAAGTCTGGCTATTTTTTGTTTATTTACTGTAGAGACAAGGTCTCACCAAGTTGCCCAGGCTGGTCTTGAATCTCTTGGCTCAGGCAATTCTCTCACTTCGGCCTCCAAAAGTACTGGGATTACAGGCTGAGCCACCGCATCTGGTCTCTCCCCAGATTTTTATTTTCCTCTGTTATTATTTGTTCACCTCCTGCAGATAGGCCTTCTCCACTTCCAGGGACAGGAAGCATGCCAGCCCCTAGTTCAGGTTTGCCTACTTAGGATCCCAGGAGGAAAGAGAAGAAAGCTGCTCTCCATCAGCCCCTAAAACCTATCCCAGTGAAGGACTGTCTCTCCTGGGTCACGTGTTCACAGTGGGTCCATTTCCTGGGACTGAAAACCCTGAGTCACGTGAACATCTCAGATGTAACAAGAAAAGAAAAACCAATATTAGAAAAGAGAGATGGTAAAATTTTCTGGCACATAAAAACCAACAGACTTGCCTTTCCGTAGGACGTTTTTTGTTTCTTTTTAAATTACATTATTGAATAACCTATCCCTCAGGTTTAGTCGTCTTCCTACCTTACCTTAAAAGGCTGGGTCTAATGGACCAGTTATCATGGGGATGGATAGCAGTCAGTAGTCAAAGCATAGCATCTAGGATGTCACTGAAAATTTATTAGACTGAAAATTGTAATACCTGGGCCCCACTACCAATTTTGAGACCTTGGACTAGCCACTTGAGGTGTTCATGATTCCATCTTTTTACCTTTTAAATAGTGGTAATAAGGTTACTACACAGGGTCAAGTTGAAGACTAAATTAGGTAATATATATTGATCCTTCAGAATATTTTCTGGCATATAGTACAATTACATAAGTATTAGTCATGTATTAGTCATCATAATAATATTACTATTATAATTATTAATACCTCTGGGACTCAATTCTCTTGTCTGTATAGTTAGAAATATGCTCTAGGTAAGAGTCTCACAGATGCCTATATGGCCTAGATATATGGCATAAATTACTGAAGTAGACTCTGAAGATAGGCATGCTTGAGGTAAGGAAAAATAAATCTATGTGGTTCATCTGCAGGTAAGTCATTCCTCACCCTCAGCAGGTGACTACTGGTGTGAATGTAGTGCCATTTTTAACAGATATTCTCATTTGTCAAGAAGGACAGGTCAGGATTTTTGTGTTCAATATTCCAATTTTTAAATTTGGAATTTATTTTAATGTTAAACACTGTGCAAGTCAAACATAGCATGTCTGTAGTAAATGTCTCAAAGTCCTTCCTAATTTGACATGACTATAGAATCTTATCAATTATTTATTTTTAAGCTAGATAATGAAGAGCTGAATTATTTGATTCTGACCAGAAAACAATTTTTATGTAAACACTGGTCAAACATTTGACAGGCTAAAAATTAACCCAAAGATAGTCTAAAGCCTATACACATTTCTCCAGAATCCTGACCCTAATGCACCATCCTTGCTTACAAGTTGACTCACTTTCAGGCGTGTGTGTGTGTGTGTGTGTGTGTGTGTGTGTGTGTGTATGTAATAAGAAAAACACCTTCAATCACTTCATCAAAAAGCGATTTTGTTTGAGTCAGTGAAGATATGCCAATTAAACTTTTAAGAAAAATATTGCAAAAGTACCTTACTTCAATTAATGAGGACAGTGAACTTTAAAAAACTATATTTCTCTAATCGTGGTGATAAGCAAAAATGAAATTAAGAGTAAATGCTAGATAAAAAAGAAAAAAAACAGAAAGAAGGGAAGAAAGAAAGGAAATGAGATAAAATAAATTATTTCTTATCTTGAAGACATCAAATATGTAGCCTGAGTTATTAATGATTTCATTGCCACATAATTTTATATTTATAGTTTAAATTTTCATAATCTACAGTCTTTATTAAAGAGGCACACATTTGTAATTGAGAGATTGCTCCTTGTTATTGCAAGTTCTTTTTGTCAGTCAAATACATCCATCAGCACATCAGTTTGGTTTATTGAGAATATAATTATTTAGCTTTAATAAGATATTCTTTCATACTCAAATGGCTATCATTAAAAATGTTGACATTAGTATGTGGAATGTCTTTGACCCTCATATATTGTTAGTGGATATTTAAATGGATCAAATGTTTGGCTGTTTTGTATTTCTTTTAAAAATAAACATATGGGTAGACTATGACCTAGCAATTTCACCCTTGGTTATTTCCCCAACAGAAATGTAAACATGTGTACAAGAAGCCATGTGCAAAAGAGTTTACAGAAGTTTTTCTTCATAATAGCCCCAAACTAAATGTTCATCAACTGACAGATAAATAAGTAATATGTCACATATCCTTACAATGGAGCACTGTTCAGTAATAAAAAAGAATGACTATTAATATGTACCACAGCCGGGCTCGGTGGCTCAGCCTGTGATCCCACGCCTTTGGGAGGCTGAGGTGAGTGGATTGCCTGAGCCTGCGAGTTCGAGACCCGCCTGGGCAGCAAAACCTCATCTCTACAATAAATCAAAAAATCAGCCGAGCGTGGTAGCTCATGCCTGTAATTCCGGCTATTCGGAAGGCTGAGGCAGAAGGATCGCCGGAGCCCAGCAGGTCGAGGCTGCAGTGGCCGGGAGCGGCCACTACACTCCAGTCTGGGCGACAGAGTGAGACTCCAACTCAAAAAAGAAAAAAAATATGTACCACAACCTGGAAGATTCTCAAAAACATTATATTAAATGAAAGAAGCCATTCACCAAAAACGACATGAAGTTCAAGAACAGGCAAAACACATCTGATAGTAGAAATAAGAAAAGTTACCTGGGAGTGTGGAGACTGACTGGAACAGGGCTTGGGTGAGCTCTCTGGTATGTCAAAAATGTTCATTTTCTTTATGTGGATGGTGGTTTCACTGGTATGTACATTGAATTGTACACTTAAGGTCTATGAATTTAACTGTATATAAAGTTTTTCTCAATAAATCAGTAAATACATATATAATCTATCTTTTTTTTTTTTTGGCAAGTCAATTAGTGAAAATATCCCTGTCTCTGATGTCTAACAAAGTTATCATTTTATTGTGATATTTATTTTTATGCATCAACCTAACTGAGCCATGTGGTGCCCATGCATTTAGCCAAACACTATTTTGAGTATGTCTGAAAGTGTTTCTGGATGAAATTAATATTGGCATGGGTAGACTGAGCCCAGTAAATTACCTTCCCTGATGAGGGTGGGCCTTATCCCATCAAGGGAGGATCTCATAGAACCAAAAGACCGAGTAAGGGGACACTACTCCTGCCTGCCTGTGGTAGCTGGGACATTAGTCTTTTCTGGCCTTCAACCTCAGCCTGAAACATTGCTCTTCCTGGGTCTAGAGTCTGCCAGCTTTCAGATTGGGACTTAGACCATTTAACTCTCTTGGGTCTCAGGCGTTCAAACTCATAATGGAACCGCATGTTGGTCTTGCAGGTCTCCAGCTTGCTGACCATAGATCTTGGGACTTTAGGAGACCTTTTAGCCTCCATAATTGCTTGGAGCTAATTTCCTATCTATGTATCTATCTACTTATCTTTTTATCTAATCTATCACCTATCTGTCATCTATATTCCTATCATTTATCTATGATCTTTCTATCACTTATCATCTGTCACTTATCTGTTATCTATCATTGATCATCTGTGTATCTATCCATTACTTACATCTATTATTTATATATCTATGTTTCTATCCATCCATCTATCGCCTGCATCTATTATCCATCTATCTATGTCTGTCATCTATCTGTCTGTCTGTCTGTCATGTCTGTCCGTCCGTCCGTCCATCCATTCATTCATCCATCCACCTATCATTTGTCTATATACATCTATCTATGTATCCATCCATTCATCTATTTATCATCTATCATCTATCTATCTATCTATCTATCTATCTATCTATCTATCTATCTAGATATATTTCCTATTGGTTTTGGTCTCTGGAGAATTAGCACTAATATACATTTATGCATTTATATTTCTGTTTATAAATTCAAGTAAACTTTGGGGCTTGCCAGAAATAGAAATTAAATGTGTTTTCACTGTGGCTCCATTATCAAAGGGGTTGACTTTGTTTAAAAATCAAATGCTGATTGGTCCTGCACCATTAATAACAAGAAGGCCATTGTATCGCATACCTTCACTTTAAGAAGCTAGTTGCCTAGTCTCATCCCTGCCACCTTGCCTGTGTTCTGGAGGCACTAGCCTGCTTGCAAGCTAATTTCCTCTGCATACTCTCATTTACCTTGCCTTGAGCATTTTATTCTTAGAATTAAACTTTATTTATTTAATTACCTCTTAGCTACACAATTCTCAGCAGCATTTTCTTAACCATTATCATCAATAATTTCACCACTATCAGAAAGGCAGTTTAGATTAGTGGTTAAGATCATGGATATCACATCCAAAATTACTGTTTGAATTATTTGACCTCAGTTTAATCATTGTAGAAATAGCACCTGTCACACCTTGTTGTAGTATAAAATGATTTAATAGGTTTCAAATACCTAGGAAAGTACTGGGTATAGCAAGCAAAGTGACATAATCATTGCAAAAAATACAACTGTTTATTGATACATCGCCTTCAGTACCATCACTAAGCACATATAATGTTTCTTCTATGGGCTTTCAATATTCTAAAGGAAGAAAGAAAGAGAAAAGGAAGAGGCAAGTTTTTCCAGTTTTACTTTCAACATAGAAGTGAAAGTTAAACATTTACACATAAATTACAAGATTACTTACAAATTAACGTGGTAAAAAAAATTATATTGGAAATTAGGTAAAATTGCCAAGTTTTGAAAATATAAATTCAGTATTATCTTAAATTTTTACCTGCTCTTAGAGCCTAATAATTTAAAGTGAAAAAGGATGTATCTAAAAATATTTTTTAAATGTTCAGCTGTTATTAAAATGCAAAGTTTTATTTTTATCACCTTTATGCAGTACAAAATTCCATTCCACAAGATGAAGAAACTGAAGACAAACAAAATTGAATTGTCAATACTAACTAAATCAGTAGCAGACCAAAGACCAAAATCTAATTTGACTGGCTCCCAATTAGTATTCTTTCAGCTATTTTTTTTTTCCCAGAAATGCAAGAACTAAAGAGGTAGCAGAGTGAAGATGAGTTAAATCAGAAAAGGTAGAATTTTGCTTCAGCTTATTAGAGGAAGAGATAGAATGAAAAATGAAGGAATGATTGTATGATCTTGCCTGGGATGGCTGTTACCTTAAATTTAAACTTAAATATACACATCATAAATGGTGTTGCCAATTACTTGAGCTAGATTTTCTTCCACTATCTTCACAAAACTATCATTTTATTTTCACTGAATAGTGCATTCTTTCTTACACCCTCTAACTTCCTTCGGGGGGCTTTTGATAGAGCCCACATTTCCATAAAAGTTAAACTCTTTCAACTGTGCAGTACTTTAAGACATTGTGCTCACTAGACCTTCTTTTTGTCTTTGTACCATCAATATCTCTCTCCTAAATGATTACTATCAGCATGAAAAAATTTCCTATCTTTAGAAATTAATTTCCTTTAACCTATGTATCTTTTCAGCTTCTGCTGTATATCTCAAAGAAAGAGCTAACTTTCTTCAAGTCTCATCTCTAGTCACCATTCTCATATTCTCATCGCCCCTTCCTTTTTTATTCCTCTCCAAGCTATTTTCATCCTTTCACATCGCTCGTGCTAAGGTCATGAGTGACCTTGGACCCTTGACAAATTCAGGACTCATTCTAATAAGCTCAAATTACTAGCTATATTAATGGAATCCAGTGATGCTGATTTCCCTTTATGTTCTTTGTTCTGATCAATTATATTTTCCAAATATGACAGCACCAGTATATCCCACATGATCTTCCAGCAAAGTAACATTGAGAGATGGGTTTTGTGTTCCTCTCCTCAACTTCTCTGGCCCTTTGCAATTGTATTGACACGTCAAATATGGTGGACTTAGTGGTGAATGGCTTGTGAGACTAAATGATCAAAGGTGACCTGAGTCAACCTGGCTCTTTCTCTTGGGACACACAACTTGGGAGCCCTAAGCTGACATGTAAAAAGTCTAGATATCCTAAAACCACAATTTTGGAGTGATTACATGGAGGTAATAGGTACTTTGGAACTTCCAGCTGACCCAGTTTCCAGGTATGAGTCTTTACAACACAGGCAGGAACTTAAAGGAGAAAGCAAGTTTTCACATGATTTCAGCATGCTACATTCAAGCTGCCCAGCTGATACTTGGAGCAGAATAGAGTAGAGCCTTGTTCAAGTGGCTGATTCACAGAAAATTATATTTTTAGTGACCTAAGTTTCAGACTGTTTTTATTACACAGTCATAATAACAAAACCATATGTTTTGACTTCAACTGTAATAGATATTTTGGAATCCCCCCATCTTCTTTGCCCCTTTTTATTCTTATCCATTGGCTCCTATGAATAGGCCCAGGATCCCAGTGTGCTCATTCCTTTCTACCTACATGATCTAAACTTCGTTAGTTCATCATTGCCCATGACACTCACATATGAGCGACCCCTCCCACTCCACCACATTGCATCTGTATCCCTGATATCTTCTCTGAACCCTCTGAATTCTAGGCATGTATGTGTAATGCCTGGTAAATATCACCACTTGAATATTAAATAAGGAACTCAATCTTAACACATACAAAGCTGTGCTCTTGATTTCTTCTTCTGGTAAAACAGAACATAAAACATCTCACTGAATTGAATTACAATTCACGCAACTTCTTAAGTGCAAAATTTAGAGGTAATTTTTGATTCCTCTCTTTCTCCCAAAGACTGCATCTAATCTGTTTCCATTGATTAGACCTCTACAGCATATCTCCAATCTTGTCTCCATTTCTATTTCTCACTTTGAAAGCTGCCATTATCTCTTTCCTAAACCATGGCAATAACCTCTTTAACAGTTTCCCTAATTCCAGTCTTGACACACATTAATCGATCATTCACATAGTATCCACAGTAATCTTTTTCAAGAAAAATCAGATCACAGTACTAATCTTGCTCAAAGCCATTCGATGTCTTTTCATTTGAGTAAATTTTCTTTTCCAAAGAAGGCTGAAACAGTGTCTCTCATCCTATGTTTTTTTCTGTTAATGTAACTTCATATTCCTACCACTGGAAGGGGGAAGTCTATGTCCCTTCCCTTTAAATATGGATGGCCCTATGATTACAGTGGAAGTGACACTACAGGTAGTAAAATCAGCTAAAACCATTCCTGGTTCTCTTAGGACACTTGCCTTCTAACCCAGTCCCCATGCCTATATAAACCTATGTGCCATGTGGAGGGGACCATATGGGAAGGATCTGGGTCCTCCAGCTTCAGCTAAGTTCCCTGCCAATGGCCAGTATTGCTACCATGTAAGGGAGCCATCTTAAAGGTGGAGCAAAGATGGACTATTCTCATCAAGCTCTGCCTGAATGCAGACTTGCAAGCAAATGAAATTTTAGTTGTTATAAGTCATTAAGTTTTGGGATAGTTTTTGTTTTGTTTTATTAATGCAGTTATAGTTAATATGTGGCTAATAGTTAACTAAAACAAATTTTGGTACCTGAAAGAATGATGCTGCTGTAAAAAACCCTTAAACATGTACTGTTGGCTTTGAGACAGGTCATATAAGGAGGTCAGAGAAGCCTTGGCAAGGTGTGACCAGAAGCCTGAAGAACCTTGAAAACACTGACTCTGACTACTCAAAGGAAAGTGAGGAAAATGAGATTGGAAGATGTTTTGTAGAGGTGGCAATGTTGACAACATGATTACTTAAAGGAACAGGCAAGATGCAAAATGTCTCGATGTTCTTTATGATCAATCTAAGGGAATTTTCAGGGAGAATATTGGAAGTGTCACTTGAACTCTTTTCATGGCCTCTGACAAAATACAAGAGGATAGAAATTAGCTAAAAAAAACTACATAGAAAGGATTCAGAAATTTCTTTTCTTTAAATTTGTATTTTAAATATGTGGGGTAAAATTCAGGGTTAGGTATACAAATGTTCATTATGTGTGTCCCCTCTCCTCTGGCAGTTTCCCACTACAGCCAATTCTGCCCTCACCCTCCCCTGGCAGTTTCCCACTACTACTAATCTCTTTCTTATAGCATTATGATAGTTGTTCAAGGTCTGCTTATGAGTGAGAACATGTGATACTCGGTTCTTTGTTTCTGTAATAGAACACTCAGTATTATAGCCTCTAAATCCATCCAAGTTGCTGCAAAGTTTATTATTTTGTTCTTCTTTATGGCTGCATAATATTCCATTGTGTATATGTACCACATTTTTTTTTTATCCAGTACTCTTTTGATGGGCAACATGGTTGGTTCCATGTTTTTGCTATTGTAAATAATGCTTCAATAAACATGTGTGTATAGATATCTTTTTCATAGAGTGACTTGAGTTCTTCCAGGTATATTCCTAGTAGGGGGATTGCAGGGTCATTTGGGAGGTCAATTTTTAGATCTTTTAGGAATGACCGCACTGTTTTCCACAGACAGGATGCCTTATCTCACCCTTCCTGTTCAACATAGTGTTGGAAATCTTAGCTAGAGCAATCAGATAAGAGAAGGAAATCAGGGGTATCCAAACAAAAATTTCTTAGTTTGAAAATAAGTCTGTTTCTATTTCCTAATCTTTCTAGGTTGCAAGTAATGTTCAAATTAAGATCTGGCTTAAGGGAGAAGATCAATGGTATTATAAAACCCATCATTAAGACTACAGAGAGATTTAAGATGGTACCTCATAGAACTTTTCAAACAAACATCCATCTGAGGATCATAATAATATTCTTTAAATGTCCTTTCCACTATACAATAATGCATATACAAATCTTAAGGATACTGAACCCCTGTAGTCTTATGGCAAGATGCAGGAAGAAAATGGCTTATCATGACAAGATTTGTGGTTATGGCATTTGTCTGATGAAGTGAGTTATACTTTAATACAGAATTATACCTTAATCCACAAAATTTAAAAGAATTGTATCAGCTTATAAGAAAAAAGGGAAAGAAACAGCACACAATGAGAAATGACCCTGAGTCTACAAACCTTATAAGCAGGAACTAAGCTTAAAAAGGCTTAAGGAAAAGGAAGGTTGACTCAGATTGCAGAACAACATCTCATGGAGTCCAGCAAAGAACCCTAGAAAACAGTTTCCAGGGAGTGGAGCTGAACTCCAATCAAAGAACCAGCAACATGTGCCTGGCATTTCAGAATCTATATGAACCAGTGGGTACTATTTTCCTTCCCGTTCCTCACCATTTGGAATGGGAGTGTCTATAGCAATCTTCCAATGCCTGTCCTACTGTTCAATTTTGGGTATTTGGAGAACCAGAAAAATTGTCTCTTCAGATCAGACATGTCACATTCTAAGAAAGAGTGCTCAAGAAGCTATATTTGAGGCAGCACACATAAGGAGTATCATCTATATGTAGAACTATTTAGATAATAAGATTTTGGACTTTGAGCTGGTATGATTATGGGAGAGACTGTTCAGTCTTAGAGAAACAACTGTATTTCGCATATGCGAGGTATATAAATTACTGTGTTCTAAAGATAGACTGTAACAGGTTGTATTTTCCAAAGATGGTGTAGCAAGTCCGCCTATCTTATTTTTCTTCTCCTAGTATGACTTTGATACTCTTACCGTCAAGAGGTATTCCTTTTCTTTGAATAGAATGTGGGCAGGATTATGACTATCAGTGGTGTATGACTTTTAAGAGTAGGTCATGAAGCATGACACATTTTCCTAGTTTATTTAGGATATTGCTCTTAAAAGCTAGCCACTATGTTTGTATAAGCCCAAGAGGCCTGTGGTGGAGAGCCCAGATGAAGGAGAATGTAGACTTCTGGTCTGCAGTCTGTTTAAGCTCTCATCTGCTAACCCTGTGCCAACCTGACAGCCATGTAAGTAAGCCATCCTGAGTCCTTCAGATCCCAGTTGAACCACTTCAGCAGATGTTTCATGGATTTCTGCAGATTTGTGGGCAAAATAAATTAATATTGCTTTTTAAGTCACTGTTTTGGAGTGTTTTGTCTCACAGCAATATGCAATTTACTCAACACTTAACATACAGTAAAAGCAAACTCCTGTGCTGCCCTACAAGGCCCTGTGTAGTTCTGGTTCTGCCCACCCCCAACCTTGTGTCATACCATTCTTCATTGTATTCACTTGGTTCCAATCATATAGACTT
Source organism: Carlito syrichta (assembly GCF_000164805.1). Classification (NCBI taxonomy): domain Eukaryota; kingdom Metazoa; phylum Chordata; class Mammalia; order Primates; family Tarsiidae; genus Carlito; species Carlito syrichta. Next base: position 635,133 of record NW_007259262.1, read on the forward strand.
TTCTCCTGTTTTCTAAGATCTAGATGTTCCTGTCTTTCAGGCTCTTTCATTGCCATTTTCTGATAAAAATATTATTTGTTCACATCTTGCAATTCAGGTCAAAGTTTATGGATAACATTCTCAGAAATAGATTCTCTGACTATGCAGCCTAAAGTAGACCATCGAGAACTCCAGCCCATCTCCCTATTTATTCTCATAATGATATTTTACCTAATATCCATCTATTATCTAACTCTATCATCTGTCTACTATCTATCTTCTATCTCTATCTATCTATCTGTCACCTGTGTAATCTAAATTTTATGTCTTTTTCTCTACGTAATCTAAATTTAATGCTTCCCACCACTGGGACACAAGCTCTATGAAAGCAGAACCACTGTGCATCTTGTTTTCTTCTTTAACCTTATTACCTAGAGCAGTGACTGTCACATAGTAGGTATTCCACAAATATTTGTTAATGAACCAATGGAAATAAATCTTAATCACTTTTACATTACAGGGCAAAATAGATTACTTGATTTTTGTTACTTATATGGATCTTCTACTTTGTGCAAGACAAATTAAAATACGATTCTGCCATTTTCACTTTTTAACATCATGTTTTGAGTTTAGTGTTAAACCTTTAAAACTTTTTTTAGATAATAAAAGTATCATTGGTAATGGTCAATAAAGAAAAGACTCCAATCTAGGAATTTGGATTATGGGACCCTGTCACAATGGAGATATAGCTTTTTTCATCTAATCAATGTATAAAATAGAAAAAATAATTTTAATTATTTCCTTGGAGTTTATTATCCAAAGTCTGGATAATAAAATGAGTGCACAAATATAGCTGGAATGATACTTCTCGAAAGAAGGCCCCAGGTGATTGCCTGAGTGATTTTCTCCCTGAGAATGACCAGTCATCTGAAATCTCATTTGTATCCGCTTCTGAAAGAATCAGGCGATCTGTTCATGTCAAAATGTGATGTTGCAGCCTTCCTTGCTTTTCTTTGGGATTTCTGCAGGTATACTTTACTGCAGGTAGTACACAAAGTATTTTTGGTCTGAGAACCATGGAAAGGAAGTCACAGCCTTAGGACTGAAGATAATCTTCATTAATATATGTGTTTGTAGATAGATAGAGAGACAGAGAGATAGATTCAGGGATACATGTGTAAAATTGTCACATGGGTATATTGTGTGATGGTGAGGTTCAGACTTCTATCAAGCCCAACCCCTAGAGTGGCAGGCATGGTACCCAGTAGTTAGTTTTTCATCCTTAGCAGTCTTCTGTGTCTGTTTTTCCCATCTTCATGCTTGTGTGTACTCTGCTGGTTCGTACATGGATGGGAGATAATCTTCTGCTCTGGGTTGTTCATTCACCTGGTCTGAACAACCTCTGGGTTGGCTCTTGCACAAGTGTCTCCTGGGAGTAGTAGCTGGAATATTCATATTGCCTGTTATTTCTTGCTCATTGTCTTACTCGTCTGATAGGAGTGAGAGCCTGAGCTTTCAACTCTACACTTATGTCTTATTCTATTAACCTAATCATGATGCAGTTCCACATAAGCACAAGCATAGTACCAGCAGTCATCACTGAATTCGAATTCCTAACTCAAAGTAAGTCAGTCCCTGACTTTCCCAGCCTATCTCCAATGCATATAAATAACAACATATTTACCTTATTGCAATGCCAAACTCTTCCCATGAGCAAAAAGATTATATTCACTCATGCTTATCTTATAGCTTCACAGGAGGAGTCATTAATTTCCATACTGTTCCTTTAGGCTATAATGCACAGTCCCTTCCCTACCACCTGCTCCTCCTCTTTTACTGTAGACTCTTGCCTGGCCCTCTTCCTCTACCAGTGACAGTCTTGTGGGGTTCTCACTTCCTCTACTGTCCTTAGTGTCTGAGAGTCTCACAGCACCTTCCACCATACTCCATATATATTATTTGCTCTATGATATACTATATTTGTAAAATACCTAAAAGATAACTAGTATTTTTATTTTATAGATGATAAAACTGAAGTATGGAAATTGAATGGCTCACTGGAAGCCATGATTTATGGGCCCTGCAGTGGGTTTAATGGGAGGAAAGCAGAGGCGAGATGCCAGAAAATGTCCCAGAGAGTTGTGCTGAGTGATACAAGGCCTCAGGAAGTGTGATTTAAATGGTTCAGGCACAAAATGATGTGAGGAATCATAGAAAGAGAATGAGAAAAACATCTTAAAATTGATAACTCTTCTGTCCTGAAGAACTGCATCTCAAGGTGTGTTTCCATTTGAAATCCCTATCACTTCAATGCATAGGGACAGATGAAAGATAACAGACAAAGCATTTATCTCTTCTTGAAGCTTCCTAAATTCACAAAATCTCTAGGATATTGAGAGAAAAGGATAGGATTAACATGTTTGGTTTTATATCATATATTGCTATTTCTCTTCATCCCTCCAAATACATTTTATAAATTCAGTTTTAAATATCATTTAACCTTATCTACCTGACATGATATCATTCTGCTGCCACATTCTGCTTATTAAATATTAATCACACAACATTTTACTGACCAAAAGTTATACACTTATTTTACTTGCCTATTTAGGAGAGAAAAGTGACTTCCCATAAGAGTATGGTCCCTAGCATTATCATCTGTGTGATGACATCAACAACAGCAGACTTAAGAATGTGGTTGGCACCACTTGCTATAAATTCAATTTTACATATCATTTACATGTCATTTAACCTTATCCATCTGACATGAAATCATTCTGCTGACACATTCTGTGTATTAAATATTAATCACACACATTTTACTGCCCAAAAGTCATGCATTTATTACATTTGCCTATCTGGGAGGAAAGAGTGACTTCTAATAAGAGCATGGTCTCTAGCATTCTCACCTGTGTGATGACATGGTTAACAGTAGACTTAAGAATGCAGGTTGGTGCCACTTGCTCTAAATTTATTAGTTTCCTTGATCCCCTCTCTCATCCTCAAGGTTGGGTCCCTGTCCAATACTTTCTTTTTTCTTACTGGCAGGGCCAAAGTGAACAGCTGCAGAGTTTGTACAAGATGCAAATCCAAGGGGTGCCCCTGGTGATCTGAACTACACAAGCTACAAAAATATCTCTAATGACAGCATCCGCTCCACAGAATGGTTTCTGTTGAGGCCCTCTGCAGAGATACTCCAATTACTGCAAAGAGAAAACAAAACTGAGACAAGTAATTAACAGAAGATTGACTTGATTAGTTTCTACAACGAGGCAGGTCCAGGTTGTGTTATGTGTTGCCAACTCAAAAGCAGAGAGTCAAGAACCAGCCCCACTCATAAGGAGTTTACATTCCAATATGAAGAGGGGAAAATAATAATAAAATTCAATAAAACAAGATGTTGCAGAGTAAGAAATACTATGAAGGAAAATAAATCAAAATAGTAGAATAGAGAGACTCGGATACTGTTTTACGAAAAGAAACTCTTATAAACGGACATAAAGGCAGAAAAGAGGATATTGTGATAAGAGGATATAAAAACTGAAATTGGAATGAAGTGAACCAGTGAGCCTGCCATGCAAGTATATGGAGGAATAGCATTTCAGAGCAGGGAACAGCAAGTGTGAATGCCAGGAGAACAGAGTGTGCTCAGAGTGCTTAAAGCAAAGCAAAGGGCTACTGTGGTTGGGGAAAAGTAGGCATGTTTTGGAATGATAAGAAGGGAAGACACAGACTGAGTCATGATTTTTAAGCTATAATTAGAATGTAGGAATTTATTCTAAATGTGATGAGAAATCATTGAAAGGTTTTGAGCAAGAGTAACATTATCTGATTTACCATTTGGAAATCATGTAGCAGTCAAGAAATTCTATAACTCTCATTGTAATATACAGAATAGCCAACATCATACAACAGACTAAGCAGCCAGCCAGGTAGGAGGCTACAATCGTTATTCAGGTTAGATATGATGATAACTTCAACTGGTTATCATCATGGGGGTGGAGGTAGAAGTAGTGGAAAGAGTGAAGTAAAGACAAAGAGGTAGTTTTGCTTGCCTTTGCTATTACTAGGATTCACTGGGGGGTTAACTATGAGGTTTGAGAGAAAGATGAGACTGAAATGCGATTGTAAGGTTCTAACCTTGAACAACTGGATGAATGGTGGTGCCGTTTTCAAATTATTATTTTTTATTTTTGTAGAGACAGGGTCTTACTATGTTGCCCAGGCTTGTCTTGAACTTCTGGCCTCAAGTGAACCCTGCCTAAGTCTCCTGAAGTACTGGGATTACAGGCATGAGCCACCATGCCTGGCCATAGTTTTTTAAATGGGTAACATTGGAAGACAATCAAGTTCAAGGGCAGTAGATAATAGGAATCAAGAGATTATGTTTGAAGATGTTTTAGGTGCCTAAAATACATCCAATTAGAGATCTGTGGTTTTCAGCAGGGAAGGCAATATTTTGCAATGTGCACATGTGGTCACTTCTCTGCTGACTCAACATGCAGATGGGAGGTAACAGCTAACTCACAGAAACTTAAGCAGTGTGAAAAATAAAGCAAGTATTTGGTACTAGAGATTATATTTCACTGCCTACATTATATGGATAGACTGATGATGGGAATAAAGCATACTATTAAAATGTACAACAAGAGGTTTCTGTCATAATTAAAGTAAATCTTTCGCCAGGAAGGCTAACAACTGCCTTTGCACAGAGATCCCATTGGTCCTGAGGCCTGGCAGGTGCTAGCAGTGCCTTTAAGAGGCTACAGAGTATGATCTGCTGCAGTTTTGCTGGGCTTGTTAAAAATAGCCCTCGGCCAGACACATGCCATCCATCAGAATTACAGAGATCACTCAACACCTGCTTCCTGTACCCTGTCTTCTGTTACCTTATGTGCTTTCCAGATTCTGATGGGCTCTTGGCGTTTACTTCTAGGTGCAATAGTGATATCTGCCCAGGGAAAAGGTAATGATCTCTGCAACAAGATATCCAAGCCAGGCGTGTATTTATCATCTCAGGATTGAACTTCCATTACTAATAATAGAGATCTTGCCTTGAATCTGTGCTATACTCTTGCAAAACACATTCCAGATTTTATCTCATTTAATCCTGCCAACAGGATTAGCACAAGGCAAGGCTTGGTATTATTCTCGTTTTGTATTTAAATAAATATAATTATAAAGAAATTAAGTAAATTGCTCAAGGTCTCACAGTAAGAGCAGAACAATAGATGTGACCAAGTGACACCTGCCTCTAATGATTGACCTCACTTACTATATTAAGTTACATCCATGAGCTTGGGAGAAGCTTGAAAAAACCTCTACAGACCTCTGGGGGTATGTGACTGCTGCTTTGAAATTTAATTCTGATGTGGGCTTTAGAATTCTTGAAATCTTGAAAGAGAGTAGGACTTGCAATAACTCTTGTGATATTTCAAAGGAATTAGCGAGTTTCTGTTTTGAAATAGAAATAATGAATATCATCTTTAAGACAGACTTGTTTATTTTAGAAAAATCACTTGAATAAGCTCTATAACTAGGCAAATAAAAAACAACCTCCAATATCAGAAAAGCTATTGCAGACTCTTCTTTATAAGAAGTAAAAATGGTGGCTCAGTCTGTAATCCCATGCCTTTGGGAGGCTGAGGTGACTGGATTGCCTGAGCCCGAGGGTTCGAGACCCACCTGGGCAACTTGGCGAGACCTCATCTCTACAATAAAAATTAGCCGGGTGTGGTAGCGCGCGCCTGTAGTTCCAGCTATTGGAAGGCTGAGGCAGAAGGATCGCCGGAGCCCAGCAGGTTGAGGCTGCGGTGGCCAGGAGTGGCCACTGCACCTCCAGTCTGGGCGACAGAGTGAGACTCCAACTCAAAAAAAAAAAAAAAAAAAGAAGTAAAAATGTTCTGTATAATAAGGGAAAACATGATCATTGTGGTACATCTCTGCAGACTGACATCTGATTATTTTTTTGTTAATAGGATGAGACTTGGTTGTTCTAGCAAACTACAGCTTGTCCTGTGGAGAATTCTGAGTACTTGCTGTTGGAAAATTAGAGGCTAAATGCCAAAAGGCAAAGGAACTGTTTCCCGAGAGTCCTAAGACCCTGAAGTCTTGTCCCTCTGTTGACCTATGTGGTAAGGATGAGACATGGAAATGGTGGGGACAACAGCTGGAACAAAAGAGCAAAGAAGTGTGACCCACCAGGAGGATGTATCCACTGTAAACATGTATGTACCGAAAACAGCCACAACCATACACAGCAAAAATATTAGAAATAGAAAATTTTTACTAAATAATTAATCTTAAAAATTTCCAGTACACAGAGAATATAATTTTTTCCTCAACAAACCTATAGGATATTTATGATATTTTTAGTAAAAGAAAGCAATAAATTGCAAGTAAAATTCATGTGTTATATAAATGAAAGACAATAGAATAAAATTAGAAGTTAAAATCAAAATTAGCCCAAATGAAATAATCTTTTAAAAATAAAATATTACTTGTACTAAAGAGGAAATCAAATCTAAAATTACAGATGATTAAGGAATGGATTTTACTACATTAAAAAATCATGTGGTATCAAAATAGTACTCTAAATAAACTTTGTAGCACTAAATGCATTTTTGAAAGTCCTGATAAATGGAATTTGCATCCATTTCAAGAAACTAGGAAAATAACAAAAAATGAGAACTGAAAAAACATAATTTCTGGTCACCTTGTTAAATAAAACTGTCACTGAGCATATTTTCTTGTCCTTCTATTAAATAATACTGAGAACAAGCAAAAATAAGGCAATTACTTGCTGTAGGAAGTGCTTGCTCTTTAAAGATAAGACCACGAACTGACTAAAATAGTCTTTTAATTAAAACTAAGAGTTTTTCATCAATACTCATTTCAAGAACCTGGCCTCATGGTGCCCATCAATCCAAAACTATTTTCATAACCCTGCTGAATCCCAACCAATTTCCCTCCTGGCAAGACTAGTTTTGAAAGCATTCAGTGAACTTACTAAAGCCTAATAAATGTGTCCCTCAGCCTCTGACTTCTCCTTTCTGAGACACTGGATTCAAACTTGATCAAGGCAGTATTCTTCCTTACTGCATGAGGTCTAATAAACTTAACTTTGCTTGATCAATATTTCTGAAGGTATTTTGGAAAGTTAGCAGTCAATGGAAGAGAAAGAAATCAATAGATATAAAAAAACAATTATTTTACTAAATGAGAAGTGACAAATCTGTTTTTTACAGATGTCCAAATAATATATGGAGATAGTCTCCTCCCAGGAGGTGGAACTTAATTTTTATCTTTTCTCTGAACCTTCCCTTTGAAGATAGATTGCTGATGTCTTTCAGAGAATAGTTCAGGGAATAGTGAAAGAAACTTGGTAAAATGGTGAAGGTTGACATTCCCAAGGACTCCAGGGGGACATCATTGCATCTCTGATAGGATGTGTTGTTGAGAAAGGCACTTCTTTCTGTGATGCCATTTCAAATAACCCATAATCTTGGTCCAATCATGAGAAAAACAGTAACACAGATCCATATTTGGAACTTCAAAGGACATATGGCTGGCATGCCTCACAAACTTCAAGGTAATGAAAATCAGAAAAGAGTGACTTCTCACAGGTCCGAGGACACTGTGGAAATGGGACACCTGTGTGCAAGGAGTCAACCTGCATCAAATCCTGAATCAAGGTCAAGAGGATGCTAATGGAAAAACTGGTGAAATCCAAAAAAGGCTGGAGTTCAGTTATAGTAATATTCTAAAAGAAGAAAAAGATTTGAAATCGAAAGCAAGAGAAAACCTACTTGATAAATGAGACACACATCTGATAATGCTGATTAAAAACAAACAGAAAAATCAATTAGCACTTTAAAAAGTACTATTCCCAGAGATTCAGAGTTTAATTAAAAATGACTTCATCAGAAATTGTATTCTAAATATTCAAAATTTAACTTAATTGAAAATTTTCCTTAAAATAATTACAAATACCAGAATTCATCAAATATATTATAAATGTCACACAATCAGTAATTCTAGATTTAAACTACAGAATTACAAAAGTCTACCACCAGAAAAGGGTAGATTATTTTATATCTACGGGAAATGTATGACATTCAAATAAACATTATTAGAAGTAGCTGGAGCTCTAGTCCGTACACGTAATTTTCCTGTGATTCTCAGTAAAACAATATTAGGAGGAAAAAGTTCCCAATAATGAGAAAACTATGTAGAAATATGTACAAACTATATGTAAAATATGTAGAAATATTCCAAGCATAAAATACTTTAGATTTTTTAGTAAAAAATGCAAACCTTTATTGAAGAGCTTAATAAAACATACAAAAATATAAGAATATCAGGTATATGTCAAATGAATCCATACATCAGTACCACCCTAATTATTGGTGCTTGAGCTAGTCATTAAGATGCAAAAAAATAGTCTGAACTTATTAAATAGGTCATGATTGCTCTCTCTCTCTCTCTCTCTCTCTCTCTCTCCCTCCCTCCCTCCCTCTCTCTACCTCTCCCTCTCCTTCTCCTTCTCTATCCTTCTCTTACTCTCTCTCTTTCACTCTCTCTCACCCTCTCTCTCCCTCTCTCACTCGCTCTCTCCTCTCTTGCTTTCTCTCACACTCTCTCGCCCTCTCTCCCCACTCTCTCCTTCTCTCTTGCTTTCTCTCTCTGTCCCACCACTCTCTTGCTGGATCTCTCACTCTCTCTCTCTCCTTCCCTCTTTCTCTCTCTCTTGGTCTCTCTTTCTCTCTCTCTCTCTTGCTCTTCCACGGTTACAGTCCCTTCATGTAACTGCCCCTTTAATAAATCTCTTGGTTCAGAAAAAAAAAAAGGTCATGATTATTACATATTAAATACTAAAAGAAAATATATTAATAGAATTGTTTCTGTTTTCTTTTATTCCTCTTTCTTCCCCACTTTCTTTCCCTCTTTCTCCCCTCCCCTTCTTCCATCCCTCCCTCCCTCCCTTCCTTCCTTCCTGCCTGCCTTCTTTATTACTTTCTTTCTTTCTTTTGCTCTAGCTCTGTCCCTCAGGCAAGAGTGCAGTGGCATAATCATAGCTTACTGCAGCTTCAATCTGTTGACCTTAAGCAATCTTCCTACATCAGCCTTCTGAGTAGATGGAACTACGGGGGTGCACCACAATACCTAACTAATTTTGTTTTGATTTGTAGAATTATGGTCTCCCTATATTGCACAGTTTGTCTTGAACTTCTGACCTCAAACAGTCCTTCTGCCTTGACCTTTCAAAGTGCTGGGATTACAGGCATGAGTTACTGCAATGGCATTTATTTATTTATTTATTTATTTTTACTTTAGAAACTCTTTCCTGTTCAAGTGTATGGCATGGAAACAATATAACGTAATGATAAAGGTAACTACATATAATTAGTTAAAAACTTATTTATGGCTAACTACAGTCATAAATAGTTGCAAAAATAAAAGCAACATAGTAAATTATGATTTGATGATCATTATATGTTAATAACTTATTAAATCAATAAGGAAAATAACTAAACAATAAACCAGAACAGTGGACAAAGATAGTTCATAGAGAAAAGAGCAAATAAGGGAAAGAATCATATTTTTAAAAATCAAACTACATAGGTGATTAGAAAATGTGTTTGAAATAAATACAATTCCAAATTTCTCAATCAGTTTAACTAAAAAAACAATGATTAGTGAATGCACCAGAGTGAGGAAATAGACATGGTTGGTGGAAAAATAAATTTTAGGACCAAGTACTTTCTTTCTTTTATTTGACTGTGCAAAATTTTGACTCAAAAATTCCACTTGCAGAATTCAATCCATCCTATAGCAATTCTCCCACTTAGTTGTTTAGTATTGTATAATTTTTAGGAGAGAAAAAAAAAAGAAGACTCCTTATATCTTATCAATAGGGGGATATTTTAATAAAAGAAGGAATATTTTAATGTGAAGTAGCTGGCTGCTATAAAAATGAGATATACCGATGGAAAGGGATGCCCGTGCTACTTTGTTTGATGAGTGGAGGAAAACAAGAGAGCAGCATACAAGAGGGGATCCTCCCAATGGAATTTATTTGTAGAAAAATTGTGTATTTATTCTTACATTTTAAAAATTCAGTTACCTTCAAAGTACTCTTCATTTGATGCACTACACCTATCAAGACATTTTTTCGACTGCTCAAAACAGCTTTTGATCTCGTCAATTCTGATGCCTTTTAGTGCTTCTCCCATTTTTTGTTTCACCTCTTCCACATGGGCAATTAACTCTTTTCATCCATGGAAACAAACAAACAAAAAATCACTCCAGGAGAGACCAGGTGAATAGGACAGTGGGGCATGGGGGTCATGCTGTTTTTGGTCAAAAACTGCTGAACACTCAGTTTTTGCTACGTGCGTGGCTATGGTGGAAGAACCAGGTACCTGTTTGCTACAACCCAGGACATTTCTTCCACAAATCGTGATGTAACCATCTCAAAAGTTCCAGATAAAAACTTTGGTTGAACTTTTGATCTGGAGGAACAAATTCTGAGTGTACTACAAGGGCCTGCCCTCCAAAAGATAATTCTGAGTTTTGCAGGCGGTCCCTCCTTCATATATAGTCAAACTTTATTTTGTGAAAAGAAATATAATCACTTGTATTTTTCCTGCACATACATACATGTACACATATACATACATATATATATACACATATACATATATATACATAAATATCAACATCTGCAAGTGCCAAGTGTAAATTGTATACATCAGCGTGCTCATAGATTATAGTTACTGTGTAAGAGCTTGGCAGCTTGGTATGAAAAATGTACTTATCACTTACACACTTCTGTATAATTGAATATCTTCAATGAATATTTGCTTCTTTTAAGATTACTTATTTTAAATTGTAGGCCAGTGTTAATAAAAGCCTGACAGTCTCTGTGTCCTATCCCAATAAGGTTATATGTTCCTAAACTTATTTTACCATTTATCACTCTACACCTGACTGCTTTCTGTGTAAATATTGAGTCCAAATGCCTAGTATGTTATGGCCTCAAAATACTATTAATACCTCATTCAAAGTAAAATAGCTAATAAGTATTGGCTAATGACATGAATAAAAAATGAATAAATAAATTATTTAACAGGTGAAAGAAAAACTGAAAGAATGAACAAAACAAGGTAACATCAGGGGAAATAAAGAAGAAAAATGAGTATGACAAATTTGAAAGTTACAATGTTCTATAAGGAATTACAAAAATAAATGTTAAGCTAAACATCAAAATTTAACTGAGTAGAAGTAATAACCACTAGACATTGATATAAATGATTCACCACATTATGTCTATTTTACAAGCAAAATAAAACATGATCGTGTACATTATAAGATAACAACAAATTAATTTGCTATAAAATTGCTTAAGTTATGGTCAAAAATGTCATTCATCCCCTTTCTTACCCTGGGGAGGTGAATCTCCTCTCTCTTCTCTCTCTCCGATTTGCTTTCTAAATAAGCTATATCTTCCAGTCTTTAAAAAAATGTTATTCATTGGATTTCATCAAAGTGTCAGGATTTCCTTATGCTACATCATGAAGAGCAGAACTGCTGTTTTCCTGAAAGAATTGAATTATATGTTTTTTATAACATATCTGGACTAACCATATTTAATATGAAAACTTGTCACTTAAAAATAGTTTACCCTTTTCTTGGTTATTTTTTTATTTCTCTTCAATGAATATAACCTTTCTTTGACTATAACCTTTGAATTGTTAAGAAGACAAAGTCCTTGGTGTGTCATATTTACTCCTAAAAACTTTCCTTGTCCAAAAGATGCGATGCTTGTGGTCCAGAACTCATGGTACACGGACTGTATTAGACACATTCATGCTGACATGGAAACCTGGTTTGTTTCTATTACTAAAAGGTGTTACCTCATCACATTGTTTCTTTCAAGAAAAGGGAGTACACACGTAAATCATAGCTGTAAACATTTTTATTAAAGAGAGAAAAATGACATGCTGTCTTTGGGAGTGGTAATTATTTCTTTTTGCATATTAATAAGGTGACTAATTCATGCCACTTACAAATTATTTGATCTGTATAAAGCTTATCTTAATTTTGTATTGATGCATAATATTCGTGCATATTTATGGGGTGCATGTGATATTTGTTAACAAGCACAGAACATGCTTAGATCAATCCATGTAATGATTAGGTGAGGATATTTTGGATATTTATCACCTTGAGTATATATTATTTCTATATGTTGGGAACACAATCTTTTCTACTTCAGATACATTTTGTTCAGTCTTTTGAAATAATTAGCCATTTCTAAATTAAAGTAAGGCATAAATGGAAAGTTGTGTGTGTGTGTATGTGTGTGTGTGTGTGTGTGTGTTTTGTTTTAAGAGACTAATTCTAGTAGTAATATGATACCCTCTTTAGAAGCCTGGGGAATAGGTAACTCACTTTTGTAATACATCTTCTGGAGTTCACTCAGCTAGTTTTAGAGATCAGCAAACTACACCTCACCATTCAGAGTGGATGTTCTTGTATATAGAGTCTTGTTAGAACAAAGGCATGCCCATTCATTTATGTACTGTCTATGCTGAATTTTTGCTAGAAATGAATAGTTGCAATAGAGACTCTAATTTGATAAGCTAAAATATTTACTATCTGGCCCTTTACAGAAAACATTTGCTAAATCCTAAATGGAACAAATTGCTCCTTGTGTCCTGCCCCATCACTATAATAAGCAGGTACCCAGAAACCACTGAAAAATGCATGTAGACTACAACAGCACTTCTCGTACTTTAGAAATGGAAATAGTCCCTTGGAAGGATGAAAAGTGTTCTCCTAGACCACCACTGATGACTTAAATTACTATTATTCTACAGTTCCTTAAATCTGCACACACACACACATATATAGTTATACACTCTTTATATTTATAGCTTTACTTTATTCTAAATCATATTTAAAGTATTACACACAAAGTCAACTCTAAATTGATTTAATGGCAATGTTATTTTGGCACAAACTAACTCAGTACTTGAGGCATGAAAATGGCACTACTTCATATGACATACAGTCTTTTGAACTTGGCACATGGACCCTTCTACACTTCCTGTGATGACAATTCTCCTTCCATTTTTTTTCCATTTACATTTCCATGAAATTTCCTTTGGGGGGGAAAAAAGAGTTGAATCTTATGGATTTGACTTCTTAAGCAAGCATATCATGAATGAAGAAAGATCATATAATTGAAGTTCTAAAGCAACTTATTTCCAGGCTGATATGCAGGGTGGGCACTGGAAACCCATGGAGGTTCTTGTTTATAACGATAGAAACAATATTATGTGATTATTATTTCTATCCTTATTAACAATATTATGCAAGTATTTATTTTAATTAATTAATATTTACTTGATGACTATACTATAATTATAATAATTTAGTTAATATTATTTACTATATACAGTATTATTTAAATGGAGAGAAAAATTAAACTGTTCTCATTGAGACTTGCAGATTACCTGTATACATTTGCATACGCCTCAACTGGTTACCAAACACTGATCCACAGCAAAAGTGAAAACACTTTAAAAGGAAGAAAGTGCAGGTGAATGGTCACTTAGTAACCACATAGGGCAAGGATGAAAACTGCTATAACATTACTTTAATATTTGAACAGTTTTTGTAATACACTCCTAAAACTTGAGCCGAGAGTCAAAAACAGTTCCCCTATTTCAATAGAATTCTCTCTCCTATAAGCCACTTCTCAATTTTAATCAAATAACCACATTAACAGTCAAATATGCATAATACGGCCGGGCTCGGTGGCTCAGCCTGTAATCCCGCGCTTTGGGAGGCTGAGGTGAGTGGATTGCCTGAGCCCGCGGGTTCGAAACCCGCCTGGGCAACTTCGCGAGACCTGGTCTCTACAATAAATCAAAAAAATTAGCCGGGTGTGGTAGCGTGCACCTGTAGTTGCAGCTACTTGGAAGGTTGAGGCAGAAGGATCGCCTGAGCCCAGCAGGTTGAGGCTGTAGTGGCCGGGAGTGGCCACTACACTCCAGTTTGGGCTAATGAGTGAGACTCCAACTCAAAAACAAACAAACAAACAAATATGCATAATATATAATTATAATGAAATTAAAAATAATATAGAAGATATATGTTTTATATACTGTAAAAGTTTACTGCTAAAAATAATACAGGATTTACTACATCAAATAGGTTTGAAGTCTATATATGAATATCTACCAAAACAGGTGTTTAAAACAAAATCAATACTTTAAAATTCTGAAGGAGTTTGATTAATTAGAGGCAATGATATGTGGTACAGGCATTTACTTAGTAAAGATTCTTGTAATAATGAACCCTAGAAAGTTCTGATTCCTATAATGAAAAACCCATGTATTTTTTTTTTTTAATGACTAAATCATTATAGTTCTTTTAAAAAAAAAGAGAGATCTCAAATTTTGGCTTATTTTGATAATGAACACCTTTAGAGAAGATTAATTTGAATAATTGCATTTATATCACTATAGAACTTTAATTTCACTTGCATTTTGAACGACTGAAAAAATTAGAAAGTTGTGGTTATTCTGGATAATGCATCTCTGATTTGAAGAACAGACCATGAAATTTGCCTGGAGTGAGGTTGGGTAGAATTATGACTTTGACTCCATTCTAGCTTACTTTTAGTTTATTTTTCTTCCAAAGAAGTAAATAAATAGAGTAGTGGATAAAAATATGAAAGCAGTTGTGTGCTACACACCTTTTCTCTCAAATCACACACTTTTCTTCTCATGTTTCATTGAGGTGCATTGAATTTGGTGGTCTTGGCACACCATGGAGATTGAGAAGCATAGGGTCACAGTGGGAATCTGTGGGTTCACTGCCTTCTGTAGATCCACTAATCATGTCAGTACCCAGAAGCTACTTACACTACAGTAAAAGGCAACAGTGCAATGTTCAGGAACCTGAATCCCCAACCTTTTCTGTAGGACCCAGGAGGTCCCCACTTATGCACACAACATGACTGGGCCTATGGCATCAATAACACTGCTTCTCTAACTACCAGTGTATGTAAGAACTATCAAAACAAAGAGACAATATGGGTGCAAGGAATAAGGACAATGAGAAAGATAAACAACGATACATTTTTTTTCAATAAAAAGGTGCCTAGTTATTTTGATGAAAACAAAATACACTGTAGATTATTCTTCAGTCACGAAATGTCCTGTGAGTACTTATGATTTTGAGGTTTTATTAATCTTCTCTATAATATACTCAGGAAATGTAGTTATATAAATAAATTTCAGCACAGATGCAATAATGGTCACATTCATATTGAGAAATGCCTCATGAACCCTGTCTGCTTGGTGGCATCTTTTGCATTACCCCTTCTCAGAATAGACTGTGACACTTGCAAAATAGATTCCCTTTAGTTCATGACTTGTTCAGTTGCAAATTCATGTAAACTCCAGAACCAGTTTGGCACCTGCTGTGATCATGAGTCTACTGCTGTTTCTCTAATCAGAAAACATTCCTATTAGATAAACCATCTGGCTTGAAAAGCATCCCTTTTGCATTCAAAATGGTTTTGTTAGAATTCAGCCAAAGTATATTTTAAAAGGAAAGATGTGTCAGCAAGACTGGTCTGTTTACTAATGGAACAGTCCTCTATTAAAATAGCATTTGTGGGATAAAAGCCATAAAGTGAAAATATGACTCAACATGAGCATGCTTTAGTTATATGTGACAATGTAGGTGGTGACAACCTTTGTCTAAGGCCACACAGTGAAATCTAAATTGAAATGTAGACGGATATAGTCATCATCTGATCAGAGCTGACTAAATTGCATGTTCTCCTGAGTGCAATCATTTCCATTGAAGTGTGACATATGAATGTCATTTCATGATCACCAGTATTACCTGTGGGCACTAGAGTACTATTTGGTTATCTACAGAGTGGTGTTTATTCTTCCAGGTGTAAGTCAATTTTATCTATGCTAATATTCTTCAAGTTATATATATATTTTGTACCATTTGATCAAATAACAACTACAGTATAATACAGTTTTAGGAATAATTCATAGGAACCCAAAATGTCTAGCCTCAATACTTTAGTTTTGGGCAATAGAATAATAAATATTTAATTTTCTAATTAGTTACCATTAACAGGAAAAGAAATTGTTGAAGCATATTGACTCAAAATTAATTAAAGCTTAATGGTCATTAGGAAAAGTATATATGCTGAAGAAAATGTTGCTTGTTGATCTTTTCCCTTTAACGAATGTGTTTATCAAAATTTTGTGTATGAACACACTTGCTAAAATGTTCTTAGTTACATTGCAAAACATAGTGGCAGGGGTTCTTGCCTTCAAAGAGTTTGTCTCTATTTAAAGAAGCAAGACTAATACATAAAACAACTGCCTACTTATGAAAGAGGACCTGTGAATTTGTTTTTAATTATCTTATTTTAGATTCAAGGAGTACATGTGCGGATTTGTTATATAATTATATTGTGTAATGGTGATATTTGAACCTGTGCGTTTTTGAGATTCAATTCAAAATGCCATCAAGATCAGAAAAAGAAAAATCCAAATAGATAAGGTAGAAGTTAAGCATTGTTCTTATGAACAAGTTAGTGTTAAAAGAATAATTAGAAGAAGGACAAGACACATGGAGAAAACACAAAGGGAATAACAGAAATGTAGGAAACAGGAAAAGTATCTTAAATGTAGAAACATATAGCACATATTAGCATTTGGATTCAGTTATGTCAAACTTAAGCTGTTGATAGCTACCAAGAGTCCTTGTGATTTGAGTCAAATAGTTTAATACTTGCCCATAAAAATCCATATTCTCTCATTGCTTTGCTTTTATTTTCTCCATTAAACTGTGATCTCCTCACCCACAAGGTATGCATTGCCCTGGAGTAACTTGTGGTTCCCTGTACATCCCTGTACATCATGGCATTCAAAGTACATTTTTTTCAAAGAAGGAATGTTTTAATAGGTACATGATAAATGCTAGTTCTGTGATTTTTTGTGTGTGAATACAGATATTGTTACTATTTTCTGCTTAAAAATCCAAAATCTTTTTTTATTGGCAATGCCTAAAGGGAGTGAAGTAACTTTATTGAATTAGTGTAAAGAGTGATTATTGCTAAAATGAAAGAAATAATAAAGATAAAATTGGAGAATCTCAGAAAATCCTAACAACCTCCTCAATCACCTCTTTCTTCTTCCCCTGTAATCATTTCCTTCTTTCTAGCTTCAGATTCCCATTACAGAACTCATTCCTTAGGAAGGTGTAAGGGACACCTATTGTCTTCAGGAAGCTGAATAGAACCACAGTATTATTTAAGACCAGAAATCGGTGCTGGAATACTTTGCCCTCTTACTATTAACACAGGCATTTCCATCAGATGTGATAGCTAACAACTTTGAAAGCAGAAAGTAGTTTTACTTCGAAAAAATATTGAAGACAGTCAAATTTCATTAGGCAAGGGGAAAAAAATAACGTCTAAAAAAGCAGGCTGTTTCAAAACAGGCTTGACTGCATACGTGTGTGTGTGTGTGTGTGTGTGTGTGTGCTCATGTGTGTCTTTCTGTGTGTGTATGTGTTTGTGTGTATTTGTGTGTGGATATGTATATGTATGTGTATATACATACACATACCAAATAAAAACTGAAAGAATTGATAATTATTTAATCTTAATATAGGCATTTTCTACTGAATAGTACCTTAAGCCTACGTAGGTACTCAATAAAATTAGTCAGAAAAAAAGAAAAGAAAAGAAAATCTCTTTCTGGTAAACATTGAGGCTAATAAAACTGATATGTACCATTTATTGATCATTTATATATGTGTGTGGTGTATGTGGTTTTGATAGATGAGGAAGCTGTCATGCAGAACTCCAGGGGCTTCTCCAATACCAGAGAACAGGACCTGTGAACATATTCACTGCATGTCCCAGATAAAAATGGACTCAAGTCAAGAAACAACAGAGGAAGTAACTCATACATCTGGTATAGTTTTTTTTTTTGGTTGTTGTTGTTGCTGTAGCTAATATTTTTAAAATCTAGCTGATTTCCAGAGAAGGATCATGAACAATAAATAAGTGTTGTCATTTGAGGGACCCAGTTTGATGCAAGATTTTTTGAAACATCCAGTAAATCCAAAATTGTAGACCTAGCTCACAGATGTAAATTAGAGCTATTAAAGCATCAATGGCTTGCTGAATTCATATTTAGTTCATTTTGGGGACACAGTCTGAAGAATTCAACAACATACCAAAAAGATTATACCAAAAAGAAATGGACTAAATATGAAAGTTTTCATAAAAGACCAATTATATAGTAATATATTTTAACCATGGTTCTATATTTATGTTTTCCTTAGTATGGTAGTTAGTATCATAGTCTCTGGTATTTGTGCCTGATTTTGAATCCCAGATCTGTCACCTACTAGCTGTGTGACCTGGGATAAAACACTTAAGTTATCCATGCCTTGGTTTTCTCATCAAGGCTTGGTTTGAGTGTTAAGTCTATGTGGAAAAGTGCCTGATTCAAAGCAAGAACTATCATTAGCCACTATTTTTTGTAATTTTTATGTAAACAGTCTTAAATAATAAGATATATGGATACGCTGGTAATTTTAAATCATTGACTTCTAACTAGGAAAAGATGGCTTACCAAGGGGAGGATGGAGAAAAGATTTTTCTCTATCTCAACATCCCTGAAAATTTGAAGCCTCTTCTCTCTGCTCCCTAATCCCTCCCCCAGTGAGAGCATGCTCATCTCCTCCTAGTTGAGAAGCTTACGTTCCATGGAAAGATCTTGCAGGACTATCCTGTGAATGCGGGCAGTCTGGCAGCAGAAAATGGTTAAGATGCACTGATTTCAGTAGGATTTGATCGCCTGGTCTTAGATGCCTGGAGAATGGCTTCACTCCACTCAGTTGTGTGGCATGCCCTATGAAAGAAGCTTTGAACCCTGCCATGGACTGTAATTCTATCTTTAGTGAGTGTAATATCCATTCCAAGTGCTCTTGATAGGAATCTCCAAGTCGGAAATTGCATAGCAAACTGCCAAGAAAAAAAAAAGTGTCTCCACTGAGGATGGGAATATTCTTTCTGTTCTTCGTGAGTTTATTTTCTGTGAGTCTGTTTTTTGTTGTTGGTGTTGTTGCTTCCTCACTTGATATAAATTACAATACAAGAATTGTATATGTTTGTTCATTACCTAGAATAGAGTCTGGTACATGTAGTTATTCAAAAAATATTCACCGAATGAATAAATGAATGAAGTAATAGATATTTTTTATCCCTTGAAACAAAACATTATATTGTGATTCAGAGCAATACAGATACATAGAACAATGGAATATATTTGTTGTTTCAATTTTATAAATATCGATTGTGCATCTATGAACATGACATTTGTGGTATTTTTATTTTACAATTTTGGTTGGCAAAATTGGGCCTGCAACAAGTTATTTCTTAGGTATTTTACTACAGCTTAATAGCTCACAGATATTACCACAGTATCAATAACTGAAAAGTGTGTTTCCACTATATGGTTACTCTTATATTCTCCACATTAGCTACTTTGAGGAAAATAAACTTTTAGAAAGTTTTCCTTCTCTTAGCCAACAAATGTCTTTTTTGTTTGTTTGTTTGTTTTTTGAGTTGGAGTCTCACTCCATCGCCCAGACTGGAGTGCAGTGGCCGCTCCCGGCGACCTGCTGGGCTCCGGCGATCCTTCCGCCTCAGCCTTCCAAGTAGCTGGAACTACAGGCGTGCACTACCACGCCCAGTTGATTTTTGATTTATTGTAGAGATGAGGGTTTGCCAAGTTGCCCAGGGAGGTCTCGAACCCGCAGGCTCAGGCAATCCACTCACCTCGGCCTCCCAAAGCGCTAGGATTACAGGCTGAGCTACTGAGCCCGGCCAACAAATTTCTAATGATAGCAGTTGACATATTCTGCAGTATTTTATCTTGTCAACAACATAAATTACAAACTGACTTGCTATTTCTTGATCATCTTAATGTAGTGAGGCACAATGCATGAATATGCAATTGTGTGTTTGCAAAAAAAAAGATTATGGATTGAAGGAAACTGGAAAGTTCTCTAATTTCTTCTCCAGGTAATGTTTTTTCATAAGTATTTTTAAAGTGAATGACTTCCTTTATTTGTTAATTTTGGTGAAATTTATGCCTTCAGTTTTATAGAGCACAGCATTAACCATCTCCCAAAAATGCCTGTCTGTCATTGACTATTTCCAGATACTATTTGGTTTGAAATTACCATTATAAGTTGTTGTTGTTTTCTTTGATGCTCATGAGAGTTTATTTTTTTGGATTGATTGTTTTTAATTATAATTCAAATTTGCAATTGCCTAGAGTCTGTGTGTTCCTTTATCATGCTAAATAATTTGACTTACATGTATTAGTTATATTTGTTATTTCTTTCAACCAGTACTTTGAGATCTTCCTCCAATTAATTCCATCTTTTTTCAAAAAACTAGTTTTAACTGTCTATTCACCATATTACTATGTCTTGTCTTTCTTTTCCTGCCTTTTTTTTTTTTATTGAGTTGGAGTCTCACTCTGTTGCCCAGACTGGAGGGCAGTGGCACGCTCCCGGCCATGGCAGCCCCGACCTGCTGGGCTCTGGCAATCCTTCTGTCTCAGCCTTCCAATCAGCCAGAACTACAGGCGCGCTATCACACCTGGCTAATTTTTGATTTATTGTAGACACAAGGTCTCGCCAAGTTGCCTGGGCGGGTCTCAAACCCGCGGGCTCAGGCAATTCACTATTCTCGGCCTCCCAAGGTGGTGGAATAACAGACTGAGCCACCGAGCTCAGCCTCCTGCTTTTTAAGAAAAAGAAAGTTGCCTATTTTATACTTATTTCTGACCCAATGCCTAGAATGGTGTTCGTCACATAGTAAATAGTGAAAAAGTAAAAGTATGTGATGAATGCAATCAATCTACCAAATTTATCTCTGCAATATATAAAGGTCAACTTTTCTATGCTCATTTATTATCAAAACTTTAATTTTCCCTTTTATATGAGTTGGTCTGACTCATTGAGGTGAATCCTTTTAAAAGAGAATGTGGAGATCAGAGATGGAAGAAGACCAAGACATTCAAAGCTGTGGTCGATGGCCTTTTGACCACTGGGGACTCCAGTCCTACAACCACAAGGCACTGAATTCAGCCACCAACCTGAAAATGCTTGGAAGCAGACCCCAAAGAATCCTTCCACTGCAAAGGCCTTCACCCAGTCCTAGCTAGTTTGTTTTCTAGGCCTCATTCTTCCCCTCAGTGACATGCCATTGTTCTGACACTTCCACTTTCATATCTCTCTCTCCTGCTCTAGATAAGAACTCTAGCCAGGCTAACACTTTGTAGCTTTGTATGACAATGAGGAGATAACTCAGATGAGATATACTGAAAATTCTGACCTATACAACTATGAAATAAAATACGACTGTCTTTTTTTTAAGCTGCTGAGTTTGTGGTAATTTGCTAGGCAACCAGGGAACAGTAATACATTATGTGTTCTCTATTCTCCTTGTCTTTCCATTGTTATTCCTTCTAGTTTCAGTGTCTGCCCTGTAGACTTTAACCCATCTTTCTAGATCTAACTTATGCAACCTACCTACTTTAGGAATTCTTCTACAAAATGTCTTCTCCCAGGCCTAGCTACTTTGTTTTCCATGCCTCTTTATTTCTACAGTGTTTTCCTTTGTTCTAACACTTCCTCTTTCTTATGCCAATATAAGTATTACAGTAGGAATATTCTTATCTTGAACTGAAGCTTGACCTCTGTCTTGGCAGGACCATTGTCATAATGGAACCGGGTTATTAGGAGTCTCTTGATAAAAGCATAACCCAAATATCCTGAAGTCATTTGATTGACCCCATAGGTTTGTAGGTCTGTAGCAGCACCTTAGGTTTTTGTGACAGTGTCGCATCCGTGTGACTGTTACTTAGATTTCTCCCTATGTTAACCCTGAGTGGGTAAAGACTGAATCCAAAGTTGGCAATAAGCATAGAGAGTAACAACACAATAAAATTATAAAAATTGACTTCAGATTTACAGTAGCATAAAAATGACATCCCTATTTTCTTTGCCTCTTCTCTCTGAATTCATTCAAAAACAATGACAACTGTAAAACACAGATGAGAAAAATAGCTCTATCTCTGGTAAAACTAGAAACTACCTGCAGTCCTAAAAATATACATGGATAGGACCTGCTAAAACCAGTTAATAATACAATGTAAGAAATGTTGAAAAAAAACCTGTAGGTGTACCACCAAATAACCCCAGCCTAGAGAACTCTTCACTGTGGTCACATCTGCAGGGTGGTTGGATAGCTGGTGAGCACTCTTCTGGACTTTGTTTAGCATCACAGAGAAGCAAGATGATGGGACTGAAGAGGAAAGTGCCCAGACCTGCAAAATGTGCAGAAGTATCTGCTAGGAAGACCAGAGAAAATAAAGCTCTGATCTGTGGGCAGCCCTGAAACTGCTGAATTCCTCCAGCTGAAAGAAATAAAAGCTAAATAATCCCTCTCTGTCACTGCATGTTTCTGTGTGTGTGCACATGTTTTTGTGTAAATTGAACATACATACATGCACATTGTTAAAGACAAATAAAAATGGAGACCACAGTTTAAAACTGTGCTTATAGCCACATTATCAAAACCTAGCTCTAATCATAAACAAAACATCAGCATAATTCAGGGAAATTAAACTAATCAGCTGTAGACCCATCAGCTTTAAAAGCTCTGTTTGCCTTAGAATGAATGTTAATGCATAACAGTCAGTCATGAAAAAAGTCAAAATACATTTCCCTTTATGCTTTGTAAACTGTGCTATAACTCTTATAAGGTGAATTTCTTACCACTTGGTCTGAGGTATCCCCATTTGCAAACTGTTGTTTTAAATAATGCACAATGAGCTTCTATAATTTTAAAATTTGACTTGAGTTGATTTTTTTACAACATACACACAAATAAACATAAAAGTTTGTGTCATCATAAATTTCTCCATAAACCAGGAAGACATCCTGGGGTGTATAAATGATTCTCACTTTTAAACCAAAAGTGAAATACCAAAGATGATGGTAAAGTCAGAACCCACTTCATTCAAAGATAAATCATTTTTCAAAACATTGTCTCTTCATCTCTACAAAGGTTCTACCAGTTTAAAAACAAAACACAGAAAAAAGTACAAGTGAAAAATGAGGAAGATACAGCAGAAAAATATCACCATGGAGAAGATACACAATTTTGACAAAACTATGTAGAAAACATACCAGTGTAAAGTAGGAGCTCAAGCTGGGCGTGGTGGCTCACACCTGTAATTCCTACATTTTAGGAGGTTGAAGTGGGAGGATGACTTGAGCCCAGGAGTTTGAGACCAACCTGGACAACATAACAAGATCCCAGAAAAATTAAAACCGGTAAATTTTGTCTCTACAAAAGTTAAAAGCTGTCTCTACATAAAATTTTGTCTATACAAGAAGGAATAGCTGTAGTTCCTGCCAGGCGGGACAATCACCAAAGCCGAGGAGGTTGAGGCTGCAGCGAGCCATGATTATGCCCCTATACTACAGCTTGAGTGACAGAGTGAGATCCCTACTCAAAAAAAAAAATAGTTTATTAAATAAAACAAGCTCAAAACAGAGAGATATGATTATGAGGAAGACATTTTAAAAATCAATACAGTATCCCTCCTTATGCACAGGGATACATCCCCAGACCCCCAATGGATGCCTGAAATTACTGATGGTACCAGACCCTATGTACACCCTGTGTTTTCCTATACTTATATACTTGTAAAGACAAAATTTTCTTTACAAGTTAGGCACAAGAGATTAATAACAAAGACTCATAATAAAATAGAATAGATTGATGCTGTAATAAAAGTTATATGATGTGATGTTTCCTTCCCTCCTCCCCTAAAATACCTTATTGTGTTTTAAAGGAAAAACCTAAGATAAGTTAAATTTGACAGAGTTTAGGTGAGCAAAAGAGAGAATCTGACTGCCACATGATTGAAGAAGATTTATGAACAGAAAAAGGAAAATGAGGCACAGAAATAGCTGAATTGGGTACAGCTCTGTGTTTGACTTCTTTAAACCTGGTTTGAATAGTAGGCCACCTTTAGCTGAAAGGCAAAACTTGGTGATTGGCATAAGAATAGGTAACAGTCTGTTGACAAATCAGGTTAGACCGAAAAACTCTTTGGGTCAAGCTTAAAACGTGAGGAAATAAACTGAATTTAGCAATATTATACTTACCCTTCTTTTTTGTGTGTGATGATGCTAGGTGATAAAATGACAACTGATGAGATGAAATGAGGTGATGAAGTGGATAATGTAATATAGTATTTGCTTACTATTCAAAACATTTAAAACTTAGGAATTATTTATACCTGGAATGTTCCACTTAATATGTTCAGACCACTGGTAACTGAAACTTCAGAAAGCAGACCACAGATAAGGCAAATACTGTAAATCAACAACTGACTGAACTCAGGAAACAAAAAGAAGATAAAATGCAACTTTCAGAGAAATGAGGCCACACAGAAAACATCAAAGAAAAGTGGCCTCTGCTGGAAAGGGAGTGCAAATCCAGATCAAGAAAAGAGAGTAAATTGAAATTAAAGTAAAAAGACAGTGAGTAAAATTTAAGGGAGAACTGACTGATGAATAAAATATCCAAAGCATCCCAAAATAGATATAATTGCTATCTTTGAAAAAAAGAACCAGATGGAAACAAAAATATATAGTTCAAAAATTTCTAAGACTGTAAAAAAAACTTGAATGTATAGACTGTTGGAAAAACTTTCATGTGTAGAGTAAATGGTCAAATCATATCAAAAGTGAAACTGCAACCATGCATTCTATACTTCTTGATGTTCAAAGTGAAAAAACAAAATATTTTGGGCTTTGAGGAGAGCCACTAAACATACCTATGGTAGGTAAAGATAAGAAGGCCTCATATGTTCCCAGTTGTTGTTGCTGCTGTTTTAATTTCTCAAGCAGAAAATAACTTGAGTAGTTTGTGCTCAGTCAACATTTCAGTCCTGAAACACAATTTCAAACACAAGAATACAAGGGCTATTTCTCATGAGTCTTCTGGAAGAAAGTCCTTGAGGACAAATTGGCTAATACAATAGTAACTATAGACACCAAAGATTGGTAATGGTCATGTGTCCATTGAAGAGCAGAATTAAAATTAATTCAGTTCTAGAAATGACAATCACAAACAAACCATAAATATCACAAACAATGTCAAAATAGGAAAAAAACCCATCACTATTGTCAAGTCAGGAGATTAAGCGGGAAAAAAGGAAGAAGTGTTATAATTATGATGATTTCCTCTTGTTTTGTAGCTTTCTGTCAAAACATATTTTATTAACCTGATACATTTAAGCAAAGAACTTATAAAAGTAATTTTTAAAAATAAATTGATATAAAGAGTTTAAATATATGTGGATGACAAAGTATAATCAAAGCAGATGTTATATACAAAAGGTAAGCTGAAAACAAAGTAATGAGAATGTGGAAATTTAAAAGATAAACAAAATTAGCAAGCAAATAGACCAACAACTATGAGCAATCTCAATAGAGGCAGGAGATATGGCTTAATACTAGGTAAAGTTGAATTCAAGGCAAGTTTATCAGTGATAAATGACTCAATTTGTAAAAAATTTGCAGTTGCATATAACAATGTACACAGTTATACAGCCAGATATTTGTAAAATAAAAGCCATAAAATATACTCAGTAACATTTCAGGAGTAGAACATTTAAATTAATTTAGCTCTTTCTCCTATGGGTATTCAAGTAGACACAAAATCAATAGTTATAGAAGTTCAAAATTATGTAATATATAAAGCATGTCTACTTGGTATATATTCAGAAATAGACCTCTGGTCCTCTGAGAAGATACTTTTCTTTAAAAATTGAGGTTTCATTGTCTTAGATTCTCAGTAAATATCCAGAAATTTTATAGGATGCCATCAGCTACTTGCACATAAGACTCAGGAATAGCCACATTACAGTGTCCAGCAGAGCTTGAAGGCATTAGGAAGGTATAACGTTCGAGTTGAGAAATAGAAATAGTTTCTATGAAGGACCTGACAGTATCCCTCTTGTGAACTTTCAGTGTCATTAGCAACCTGCTCCTCCAACAGAAGGTTCTACTCCAGGTAACTATCTATGTACAGTTAAGTTGCTTCCTTTGTTGCAATCTTTTTGTCAATCTCATCGCCTTACCCTTATGTGCAATTATGCATATTTAAACATATTTCCAAATAATTAAATGGATAACCCAATTATGTCATCAGTTCAAGGAGGATTCAATATTAGAAAACCAATGAGTAAAATTGACTATAATTATAGAGAAAATAATAAATACATATAATGATATTAAAAATTATTTTTTATCACAGGTGATACCCATATTGGATAAGACTGCTAAGTACCTATGTCCTTAATGTATTCTATAGATAAAGACAATTTTTCAAATGCATACATTTTTCATATGTATGCACATATGTGTAATATGGAAATATGTTTATGTGTGCATAGCATAAATGTGTCTTTTATAAGATACAATATGAGAATGTATATTAAAGTTAAGAACAAAATATTGTAGCCTTATAGTAAAGTTTGAAGTCTGGAAGTGTGATACCTCCTGCTTTGTTTCTTTTGCTAAGGATTGTTTTAGCTATTCGTGGTCATTTATGTTTCCATATGAATTTCTGTATTGTCATTTTCAGGTCTGAGAAGAATTATGTTGGTAATTTAATTTAATTTGTAGACTGCCTTTGATAGGATGGACATTTTAACAATGTTGATTCTTCTTATCCATGAGCATGGAATATTTTTCCATTTGTTTGTGTCTTGGGTTTCTTTGAGCAGTGTTTTGTAGTTCTCATTATAAAGGTTTTTCACTGCTCTGGTTAGGAAGATGCCGAGGTATTTCTTTTTTTGTGTGTGTGGCTATTATAAACAGGATTGTGCTTTTTATTTGGTTCTCTGCCTGCTTGTTGTTGGTATATAAGAATGAGAAACTGCCGGGGCGGGGGAGTAGGATTCGCAGTTGAGGAAAACTGCCAGGGGAGGGAGGGGCACACCTCATCAACAAGAGTACATGCATAATGAACATTCGTATACTGAACCCCGAATTGTACCCCACATCTTTAAAATAAAGAGAAAAAAAGAACAAAATAAGGGAATGGAAAACATCATTTGCATTTAATACTTTTAAAAATGTATTTCTTAATGGAATTTACATGAGAAAAAAATTAGGTATAAAAATTGGAAAGGAAGGATAAAGTTAAAATTATTTATAATAAAATAGTAGACTACCTACAAAACCCAAAAGAACCTATTAAAAAACTATCAAAAGCAACCAAAATTTCAATAAAGTTATTTATTCAAAATCAATATACCAAAATCAACAGACTTCATATACACATACAAAAAAAAACTTGTTTGGATGATGGAAGAACATATATATTTTAGAATAGCCACAAAATCATAAAACGCCTGTGAATAATCTAAGCAAGAAATACAGCTGCTTTATTTAAAGAGACTTTTAGAATGTTAACTAAGACATCCAAAACTGAAACTTGAATTATTAGAACGGAAGCCTCTGTTGTTGGATAGAGAGACTTAACATTAGAAGAGTCTCAACAAATCCAGAATCAATGTGCAAGTTGTCTCCCTTGCAATCTACCAATAGAATATTTCATTAGTACTAGAGAAGCTGATTCTAAAATTTATGAGCATAAATATGAATCTTCATGATTACTTAGGACATTTTTAAAAAATAAGAATAATCGTGTGCCCTTAAGGAAATTAAGGCATTCAAGCATATTATGAAATATTATAAATCTTAATAGGTAATATATTAAAGTATCAATTCATAAATAGAACAATGATAAAGAAGAATCTATATACAGATGCAACTATGTATGGGAGTTCAGTGCATGATAAATGCCATTCTATATGAGGGAAGAAAATATAGATTAGTTAACAAATGGTGTTGGGGAAATTGGTTAGGTATCTAATAAAATACGTTTGTCTACAACCTTATTTCTTATAATATAATCAATTTTTTATTACAAAATTCAATTAAACTTATTGTTTCTTTTTTATTTAATTTTAATTTCATTTTAAAGATGTGGGGCACAATTCAGGATTAGGTACATCAGTGGTCATCATACAGGTGAAGTTTGGGCCTCTCTTTGGTCTCCACTTTGCCTAGTTTGAGATCAGGTACCCTTATTGATGTTATGTGCCCACTTCCTCCCTTGAAATTGTTCTGCTACTGCCAATCCTTTCTTATTATCATTCTACAAAAAAGATAGCTGCACATGCATGTTTATTGCAGCATTATTCACAATAGCAAAAACATAAAACCAACCAAGATGCCCATCGAAAGTGGACTGGATTAAAAAAATGTGATAGATATACATGATGAAATGTTATGCAGCCATAAAGAAGGATAAAATTATGGACTTCACAGCAACTTGGATGAATTTAGGGTCTATGATACTCAGTAATCTATCACAGAAACAAAGAACTGAGTACCACATATTCTGACTCATAAGCAAACCCTGAGCATAATCTTTTCTTATTGGAGTGAATAAATTAAGAGGAAGAAAGAAAAAGAGAAGAGGAAGAAAAAGAGGGAATTATAAATGGTTAGAATTTTTTCTTTTTTATATTTCTAAAAATAGTTTTTAAATGGAAAATACTTCTATAAACATTAAACAAAAATCACAAGACCTGAGACCACTTACATCAATATAAATTGTTAGAATAGAGACTGACTTTGTCAACAAAATTTAACTCTTTGCTCCAAAAGATTATTGCCCAGGAAGTTAAGACTGAAAATTCATAAATAATGGTACCTGTTTGCTTTAGGAAATTATTGCAAATCAATTCAGACAGCTCACTTATCAAGACAATTTGCTCATGAAGAATTGCATCAAAACCCTCGTGTCTCTGTGTCCTCCATTATGTCACAAACTTGCCCAATTTCAGTCAGTCCAGTTGGATAACTTAAACCATTTAAGTTTAGACCCATAAACTCCATATTCTATTTCTTCCTTTTAAGGCACAACTAAGGTTTTTTCAAAATAGTGGGGGTTTTTTTCCCCTTGCTATACTAAGCTTATTAAATTCAGCTTTGATTGGGCAGTAAGTTTTTTGTGATAGTTCACTGTGAACAGTTGATAATCTGAGTCATTAAGAAATGTGATGTGGAGAGAAAATACAAAGTCAAAAGAAAAATAATAGTTTCTGAAAAAGTATGTTGGATACTTACCATAGGTAAAATACTATTATTGTAAAGTTCAAAGCCTTATCAAATTAATAAGAACAAAATTTTTATTAAAAAGCGTAACATACATGGAAAAAGTTAAATTAAATTAACAAAGTAAAATTTAATTTAATTTAATTAACATTAAATGAAATAAAAACAGCTTTAAAAGTACATGAAAATAAAGCGAATGTAAATTATATACCCGGAAATGCATATTGAAACTATGTAGAAATCCTATTTTTCACCTATCAGACTGGCAAAGATAAAAAAGTATGCAGATATGGTAAAGTAACATATCATTGTAAGGTTAATTTGGATACAAGCTTATAAAAAGCACAATATGACAATACTTTTGACAATTTTAAAAGCATGTGATGTTTGATCAAAGAATTCTACTTTAGGAACGTATCCTTCAAATATAGTCCCACAGTGAACAAATATATATGTATGAAATTATTCATTTTAGCTATTTCTGGAAATACCAAATAATTAAAAGATTTAAAATACCTATTACTATGATACAATACAAAATGACATGTAAAATGTAGCTATTAAAATAATAAGATCGTTCTATATACAATGTACAAATTATGTTAAGTTTAGAAAAATGACAGTCCTGGAGTGAGATTGTTTGCTATGCTATGATTTCAGCATGAAAACATATAGATTGAATATCATTCAAAAGATCCGTTCAAAAAACTTGCTGCTGAAATGAACTAAATGGTTTAGGGAGGAGCATCTTCCACTAAAAACTCCTGTGAACTCTTTGTCTAGAAATAAGCGTTTATTGACTCTTTGTCTAGAAATATGCGTTTATTCTATGGGGTGAAACCCCATAGAAATTGAAAAAAGCGAGCTTGCCGGGCTCGGTGGCGCAGCCTGTAATCCCGTGCCTTTGGGAGGCTGAGGTGAGTGGATTGCCTGAGCCCACGGGTTCGAGACCTGCCTGGGCAGCGAGACCTCATCTCTACAATAAATCAAAAAATCAGCGGGGCATGGTAGCGCATGCCTGTAATTCCGGCTACTTGGAAGGCTGAGGCGGAAGGATCGCTGGAGCCCAGCAGATCGAGGCTGCGGTGGCCAGGAGCAGCCACTGCACTCCAGTCTGGGTGACAGAGTGAGACTCCTACTCGAAAAAAAGAAAAAAGAAAAAAGCGAGTTTGTTTCAATAAAACTCTGGCATTAGAACACTGGGCAGTACTGCTTTAGAAACACTGTGAAACAATAAACATAAAGGTGAGTAGAGGTTGTTTCTCCAATTCTGTATAGGGGATGGTGGCATACTGAGGTCTGCAGAGAAGAGGTTTCTCTCACCAGGCGCATGCCAGCAGGGTGTCAGTTCCTCTCGGTGACAGCAGTGGTCCCCAGGTGGAGGCCCATGGACTAATAATGTTGGAGGCATTGGCAGGGCAGCTTCATGCAGGCAGCAAAGAACTTCTGTGAATACAACTAAAGACAAGTCCCAGCAGAAAAATCCTAAGGAGTTGAACTCACGCTGATGTTGCAAGTACCTATTTCTGAGCATGTGTGATACTCCTCTGCAATCTTTCCCCTGGGAAGTCCCTGAATCTCGGGAAGACTCAACAGATAACTAGAGGTTTTACAAAAGCTAGTTGGGATGAAGTATTAGTGCTCCTGCAACTCAAGCTAGTGAATCAGGATACAGAATCATGGCATGGATAGGGACAATTTATACTTTTTAGTAATTCTTAACAAAACAAATGTATATCAGAAGTATCTAGGATCCAATGCTTGGGCCCAAGTCTGCAGATATCAATATATTTTATTATAATTAATAAAAAATGGCATCTGCAAACAAAAGAAGCAACAGATGCACTGAAGTATAGTCTCGTTCCCAACCCAAATGCTCAGGACAGAGTTCCAAACAAGTGTTTCTGAATAACTCTTCCTGCACCAAATGAGGGCAAGCTCGCGGTGTGAGTGATAGGAAACAGGTGGTCTTTGAATATTTCATCAGTTCCCCACTCCTGCCTGCCTGCTCAGCCTCATTTTACTTTCATCTTCACTATTCCATTCCAGCACAATGCTCCTTGCTTTGTTCCTACTATTCTTCTGAGTCCTTGTTCAAAGTCACTCTGCCCTCATCAGCTGCAGGGCGCATGGCTGGTGGGAGACTCAAGAGTCCTTCCTTCCAGCTCTGCAGCTGGTTGGAGGACAGGCCAGACAACTGGGGGCAGCTTTTCAAAGCAGCTGGCACCTCTGCCTTCACCTTCATGAGACTGCGTGATGTCAGGGATTTAGCAACCAGGACCCCAGGAGGACTACTATTAATTAGGGAAATCAAACAATAAGCAACTTGAAATCAACTCCCTTTATCATGTACCCATTACATTATGCTTGAAGCATAGTGTCAGGAATTGGAGGGAGTGATGGTTTCCATCTATAGTTAATTTTAATTTTCTGAATTTCTTTAGCATTTACTGCTTTTATCACTCTTGAATTTAAAGGAAATGCTTTTCATTTTTTTCTTGTTTTGTATTTTCTTAGTACATGTTTGTAGCTGTATTTTAAACACTAGTTTTCTGTGGAAACTTGGAAATATTTTGAACCAAGATGAAATTCTTATACCAAAGCATATTATATGAAAAAAGTACTTTTATGAGGAAGTAGAAGGAGAATGATGCTTGTTATTAAGGTATTTTTTCCTTATCAATGCTTTGTTAATTTTTCTCCATTCATCATAGACACTACATTGGATCCATGTGCTGATTTGTAACACACACAGCACCCCCATCTCAGATTAAATAGTATCCCTTTGATATCATGTCTACAAAGAGCACAGAATGTCAACTTATTTGGAAAAACTGTCTTAGCAGATGTAATTAATTAAGATGAGGTAATATCGGACTAAGGTGACCCCTAAACCCGGTGACTGGTGTCCTTATAAGAAGGCCATGTGAAGACATACAGAAAAGAAAGCCAGGTGAAGATGGAGGAGGAGATTGAAGTGATGGATCTATAAGCCAAAGAACACCAAAGACTGCCAGCAACTACCACCAGCTAGGGAAGAGTCATGAGACAGTTTGCCTCTCAGAATCTCCAGAAGAATCCAAGCCTGTAACATTTTGAATTCAGAATTCAGACGTTCAGGAGTGTGAGAGAATACATTTCTGTTAAGGCAGTTCTAGATCTAGTACAGATTTTGATATTGGGGATTTGGGTATTGCCATAACAATATCTAAAATTGTGAAAATGGCTTTGGAACTGGAGAGTTGGTAGAGGAATTTGACAGAAAAAAGTCTAGATTAGTTTGAAGAGAAGGTTGGTAGAAATATGGATGTTAAAAAAGATTCTATTGAAGGCTTGGATGCAAGTGAAGAGTAATGTAGAGAAAGCTTCTATCATCTTAGAGAACATGCTTGCTGTCATGAACAGAATGCTGGTAGAAATATAAATGTTAAAAGTGTTTCTAGTGAGGTCTCAAGAGGGAAGGAGACGCATGTTATTGTACACTGGTGGAAAGGTGGTTCTTGATTCTTGTTAGACGGGAGCAGAAGACATAGATGAATGGTGTCCTAGTGCTAGGTGGAGAAAGTAGACCTTATAAGCAATAAACTTGGATATTTAGCTGAGAGGATTTCTGAGCAAAATATGAAAGATGTGGCCTGGTTTCTTCTTGCTGCTTATAGTTAAAGGTGAGAGGAAAAAGATAATTGAGGAAGAAATTGTTGAAGAAAAAGGAACCAGAAATTAATAGTTTTGAAAATTCTCAGTTTATCCATATTGCAAAGAGTGTTAAAGCATGATCTTGAAACAACTCCAAGAGTTTGGTTGGACAAGCTTTTGGTGAAGAAATTAGCTGTGTGATTCATGAATCCAATTAACCATCTCAGCAAAGGCCAGAAATAGACACAGGTTTATCCAGGAAAAAAAAAAAAAAGCCTGTGGACGATTCTCCTGTCTAATGATGTGAATTTATTGACATATACGGAAAACTGACATAATTTTTAAAAATGTTATAATGCCTGCAGATATACTGTCAGCCAGACTGAAAGGAACAGAGAAAAAAATGAAGAATGACTTTGAGAATGGCACAGAGGGCATGGTTAATAGGGCCTCCACAGAGGCAAAAGGCCGAGCATCAAGTCACAAAGGATTATTCTCAGGCCTGTGAACCTCATGGAATTTGCCCTGCTGAGTTGTGAACTCACATTAGATCAGTGATGCTTTTATTTCTTTCACAGTGTCCTTTTCAGAATGGGAATGTCAGTCATATGGCTGACCCACCACTGCATTTTGAAAACAGGCAACATGTTTTCTGGAATTTTGTCCCAGGATACATTGTTCCTAGAGTTTCAACCTCTCTAGATCAAGATGGTTTAATGATGAGATGTAGAACTTCTTGAGTTGATAATTTTGGATTCAGAATTAATGCTGGAATGAGTTAAGATTTTTAGGGGTTTTTGGATAAGGTGACTGAGTCTTGCATGTAAGATACACATGAATTTTGGGAAAACAGAGGATGAACTATATTTGATTCAAAGTGTACCACAAAATTCATGTCCACCTGGAACCTAAGAGTGTGACCTTATTTGGCAATAGGGCCTTTACAGATATAATTTGTTAAAATGAGATCACACAGGTCAACAAACCCAATAAATGATACCCTTGGAAGAAGGTCATGTAAAGATATATGAGTAAGAAGGTCATGTAAATACAGAGACAAAGATCGGAGATGCATCTTCAAGTTGAAGAACACCACGGATTGCTGGCCACAACCAGAAGTGAGGGGAGAGACGTGACAATTATACTCTCAGAGTTACCAGAAGGAGCCAACCTAGTGACACCTTGATTTGAGACTTCTACCTCTAGAACTGTGAGAAAATAAATTTCTAGTGTTTTCATTCACCCAGTTTGTGGAGTTTTGTTATGGCAAATCTGTGAAACTAGTATGTCTCCTTAAAGAAAAAATGCAACTTAAGCACATTTTACATCGAGTTTAATTTTATTGCAATGCCTACATTTTTGCCTTTGCTGACTAATGTTATTGAAAGCCATGGACATTTATGGAACATTTACAAATCTGTAGGCCTTATCCATTAATAATCCTTACAACTGCTGTAAGGGGATTATTATTCCTAGCTTGCAGATTAGGATATTTTTGAGAAAAAAATTGAGGAGGGGCTTCTACAGTAATAAGTAGAAGAACCATTATTCAAATTAATTTCTGTTCAAATTCAGTGTTCATAGTCTACATATTAATTTATAATGAGAGAAAAATAAATTATTCTAACATATAGCAAACTTCTCATTCATACTCAGCAACAGAAAGAGCACTCACCGTTTATCAGTTGCAATCTATGTGTACTTAATTTTTTTCTCCCAGCTTGCAAGTTGTAGCCCATTGTGTTATCCACCAGGATGAGCTTACAAATTCATTTAGAAGTACAAGCACATGCAAGTGTACCATGTAGTCAATTTCTTTTTCAATGAGTGTTCCCTCTGACACCGCAAAGCTTTTATGTTTAAGTGAGCCTAATGACAACACCATTACTTCAGGTATTGACCAAAACATGCACACAGAAGAACAATAGAGAGGTTCTCTTAAAGACACCGTTACAAAGCAGAGGCCTCTGAATAAATGTGCAACCCTCTTTTAAGCAGAGTTTTTCCTTTACCTGTGAACCTTAACAATAGACTGATGTATAGCGAAGTAATTTTTACTTTTCAAGAGGTGTGTATGTTATATTGATGGGGCCAGCAAGAGTGGCATGACAGTTCATTACACGTATAAAAGAGTGTGTGATTCGAGAAGAAAGAGTGTGTGGCTCATCTGCAGCTCAAGCCACATCTCATTCTGAGATGCAGATCCACTGGTTATATCAGGGGGATTTGTGTGCCAGAGGACTGAAGAGCTTTTGGTGGAAGAATTCATTTATTTGTTTATTTATGTACTTTTTATTTATTTACTTATTTATCTATTTATTTATTATTATTAGTTTTTGAGTTGGATTCTTACTCTGTCGCCCATGCTAGAGTGCAGTGGCATGCTCATGGCCACCCCCGAGTCGACCTGCTGGGCTCCGGCCATTCTTCCACCTCAGTCTTCAAAGGAGCCGGAACTACAGGCACATGCTCACCATGCATGGCTACTTTTTTTTAGAGACGAGGTCTTACTTTGTTGCTCAGGCTAGTCTCGAGCCCCACGGGCTCAGGCAATCCTCTTGTCTCGGCCTCCCAAAGTGCTGGGATTACAACCTTGAGCTACTGCACCCGCCTAAGAATTTATTTTAAGGGAGGAGGAGTACATGGGAACAGGGCTCCTCTTAAGAGAACTTTAGATCTAGAGGAAGAGACATGCATTTGTTTGCTCGGGACACCATAATATAGTACCACACAACAGAAACGTATTTACTCACAATTTTGCAGTCTGGATATCTGAGATCAACATCTTCACGTGATCTTCTGTCTTGTATGTGTCTATGTCAAAATTTTCTCTTCTTGTAAGTACACAAATCATGTGAGATCAAAGCCCACACTGGTGATCTTATTTTAACTTAATGACCTCTTGAAAGATCCTACCTTTAAATACAGTCACACCTGAGGTTAGGGTTAGAACTTCAGCATAGGCATTTTGAGGGAGAACAAATTCAACCCCCTAGCAGGAGAAGTGACTATAAGCACAATACTGTTCCCACACACAAAAAATAAATAGCCACTAGTCCATGTGTCCATAAACTCATGTAAACAAGGGGGACCTGAAAAAAACTGGAATTATTTTTTGAAAAGTATATTCCCTATATTTGGAAAGCACTCAGAATTTGTTCCTCCAGATCAAATGGTCAACCAAAATTTTTAATCTGGAAGTTTTAAGAAGGTTGTATCATGATTTGTGGAAGAAATGTTCCAAGTTGTGGCAAATAGGTAACTGGTTCTTCCACCATGACAACACACCTGCCCACACTATACTGATTGTTCAGCAGTTTTTGAAAAAAACATCATGAACCCTGTGCCCTGTCCTCCCTATTCACTGATCTCACTGAGGGAACTTTTGTTTGTTGTTTCCCCCGATAAAAAACATTCTCAAAAGCAAATGTTTTGCCAATGTGGAAGATGTGAAACAAAAAGGGAGAAGCACTAAAAGTCATCAAAATTGGCAAGTTAAAAAACTGTTTTTGAGCAGTGGAAAAGCATCTTGATAGGTATATTACATCAAACAGAGAATACTTTGAAGGTATCTGAAGTTTAAATATGTAAGAATAAATACACAATGTTTTGTAAATAAATTCCAGATTTTTTTTGAGGGGGGAGGGCTTATATTTTCTCTGGAGTTGGAAGCACAAAGTTAGGAGGCATTCTTTACTTCTGCCTTGAGCATGGTGCCCATGAAGAATCTATTGGGCTCAGAGTGTTCAATATGCTGAAATAATAAACAACTTCTACTAGCATGAGAAAGAAGTTGCTCCCAACTCTTCCTCTCCATATCTATTTGTTTGATCAGCAGCTGCTAAACCACAGACTCAGTCCTGCCATCCCTGCATGTTGTCCTAAGATTAGCACAACCTCAGTTTCCCACACCTTCTCAAAACTTGAGCAGTGAAAATCCACTGATGAAATTGGACTTTGCCTGACCACTTCAATTTTCCGCATAAAGTCTGCTAGCTCCTTGCCCTCCACAAAACAGTCATGAGCTTTCCCAAGTTTCCATGTTTTGATAGTTTTGATACAATAGCTTTTGCCATTTTTTTCTTCTACAAAAGCTCTGCTGGCTCTCTGAGCCACCCATGGTATCAGTGATACAAGTTCCTGGAAAAGGAGAAGGCAGTGGAAGTGACAGAAATCATTGAAAGTGAATTCGATGCCTGCTGAAAACAGTGCAGACCTAGGAACAGGGTAGAAGTTAAGATGTCTTCCTGAGGTTTTGACAAGGTGTGATCTGAGCCACAAACATTCCACGGGAAACCAGATCTGGAGATGAAAATGAAGGCAGGACCCATGTTTTTCAAAAGTATTATCAAGCAGATTTTGGAAATACATACATACTGATATATAATATTCATATATATAAAGCACATATATATGACTATATAAATCATATGTATATATGATTTAGGATCCTTTAGCAGCGACAAGTTTAAATGACAGCAAAGTGAGGGGAGAATTGAGACAAATAAGCTTTTATTATTGATGGGGCCTAGGGCCATGATGCATCATTCTAGTGAATGATGCCTTATGGAGTTGTGTTCCAGGAGAGTCATTCACAGCATATTTTCCAGAAATGTCCTGCCTGATGCAGTGTAAATGTTCAAATCTATAAAATATGACCCAGTTTTGAGTTCTAATGTGAAATGGCCTAAAAAAGCACATAGATGTGCATATTAATTTGCAGTTTGCAAAGCATTTACGGATTTATACTTACTTTTTTTTCTCTGAAAAATCTTGCTCGGTAGATAGTAAACAGTTTATCTCTAATGAATAAGGAAGCTGAGGAGTACTTGGTGATTTATCTTATAACACATTACAACAGCATAATTCTTTTTTTTTTTTGAGCTGGAGTCTCACTCTGTCACCCAGACTGGAGTGCAGTGGACACTCCCGGCCACCACAGCCTTGACCTGCTGGGCTCTGGCGATCCTTTCACCTCAGCCTTCCGAGTAGCTGGAACTACAGGCGCGCACTACCATGCCCGGCTAATTTTTTGATGAGTTCTCGCCAAGTTGCCCAGGTGGGTCTCTAACCCTTGGGCTCAGGCAATCCACTCACCTCAACCTTCCGAAGCGCTGGGATTACAGGCTGAGCCACTGAGCCCAGCTACAATAACATAATTCTTAGCACATAGTAAGCGTTCATTAAATATTTGGTTACCATGGAATCATTCATGCATAAAATAAACCTGTAAAAATATGTCTTCAAGTAAAGTTCTAACTGTAATAAATCTGATGTTTCATGAATGTGATAACTCTATTCGTGGTCAGCCACACCATTAAGAACGGTAGAAATTTGCCTGTGTTTTGCAATTTCATAAAGACAAGAAAGATATTCCTGCTTCCAAACTGCTTATGAAAGCCTGATAGTCAATTAAAGATGTGACTGAATTTAGTATCACACTCAGTAGTAAATAAATGAATTGTATTTATTCTACTAGTAGATTGATAAGAGGATAAGAGTTACAAAATTATCCTGTCTTAAGATGAAAATTCATCCATTCATTTAACAAAAATGTATTGAACATTTAATACTATTCAGGGTACTGATAAATCAGTAGTGGGGAAAACATTTTCTGAACATAGCTTAGGTTCTGTATTTAATTACTTCTTCTTGGAGCTTGCATCACAGTGATTTAACTTTGGGAATCATCATCTATTTACTTACATGCTTTTATTGTGGAAGATTGTATATAGTCATGACTTGTCCTCTTACAAATGACAGAATCCCAACTCAAATCAGCTTGATAACAAGAATATATTAAGCAAGCATGGCTGAATACAGGACTACATGCTGACTCAAGAGCCAGACCACCGATATCTATCATATCTTCCTTTGTATTGACCTTACTTGTTGACTTGCAAATAAGGTCACTGGGGCTTACACATTTGTCAGGCTTTTGTATCTTAGTTAGCACAGGGGAAATAACATCTCTTTTCTATAGCTCTAAGAAAGTTTCAGGCATGATTGTTACTGGTCATAACTGGTTTATTTGTCCATTCGTAAACAAATCACTAACATCCAAGCTACAACTTCATCTCTTCAGATGGAGAGAAAATCTTGTCTCCATCTGAACAACATAAACCTCTGCTAGATCAGAGATTACTTCTCCAAAGAAATATTGTGTTCTGTTGCCAAAATAAGTGAACTGGATGTCACACAGGCAAAAAAATAACAGAACATTACAGTTATCAACACTTACTGAAATTAAGTGATTTTTTTTTTTTACAGATAAATTAAGTAACTTTAGAAACAACTAAATTGGGCCTGAGATTCCTGAGTTTTTTGGCAGAATTTAAAAATTATATTTCACTATCAGTTTTGATTATGGAGAATAAATGAGATCATGAGCTAACTTGTTCTTTGAAAAAGTAATTATGTGCTAAGTAAATGGCTATTATACATAATCTCTGGTGATTTTATTGAAAGTTCCAGATATCTTGACTTAATCTGTATATTTAAAATTTGCTCAATCTGGAAAATGTATTATTTATTTGTGAAATATGCATTAACTGGATTTTTAATTTAATGAATCTTGCTAACAACCGTTTGGAAATAATAATCATCTTTGGGGCTAAGAAT
The DNA here is from genome assembly GCF_000164805.1 of Carlito syrichta. Taxonomy (NCBI): domain Eukaryota; kingdom Metazoa; phylum Chordata; class Mammalia; order Primates; family Tarsiidae; genus Carlito; species Carlito syrichta. The sequence continues at coordinate 674,724 of NW_007259262.1, forward strand.
ATATGTTCTCTCCAAAGTAAAGGATGAGAAGTATTCGAGCAGTGTCCACTCATAGGATTCCAGCGATCTCCTATAAGTCTCTTCATGGTGACTTTTCGCTTGGCTCACCCACTCAGCTCTTTCCAGACCAAGAGTCCCACCAAACTTCATCAGCATCAATTCCTTGGCTTAAGAATGGGTGCCAATAGCTTCTGACCTATTTTTTTTTTTCCCTAGGAGAAATTATTTCTTTTTTATTGCTTCCTCCAGAGGAACCACATTTGTTATCTCATCTAAAAATATCTTTTCTTCTTCTGTGGCAAGAGACATTTATGGCCAATTAAATCCAAATTTGGAACCATTGACAACCTGAAAGTTAGGTCTTTCCTTAATAAAAGAGAAAGTTTAATACTTAAAACTTCTGTAGAAATGAGAACAAATTTGGATTCCATTCTTTTAACATAGAAAAGCAAAAATAGTTATATTTTCATATTAAAACAGTTTTAAACATTCAGACACAATCAGATGTTATAATTTTTTGAAATATAAGTAATTTTTAATTATAAATCAAGAGCCTTTAGGAATGTAATGGAATTTGAAATTTTAGCACAATTGTATTCCTTACAAAATATTTATATAACCTAACTAATTAAACTAAAGGGAGCACCTACTTGAATAATTGTTCTTACTATAACAAAACCTTGGCAAGCCAAAACTTTAATGGAGTAAATAACAGAGTACCAAATATTTAGAAATGGCAGTGACATTGAAAATTGTTAGACCCCTTAGCAAATTTTATAGGTAAAGAAACTGTAATAATGCAACATGAATTTACATATATCATTTTTCAAATATATTAAAGTACATGTACTATGCAAGCTTATTTAAAATATTGAATAATATATGCTGATTATTTTATTTATTAGCTTGTTAAATATTTTCCTACAAATTTATTATTCAAAGTTGTACTACTTCTTAAAAAGTGTATCTTGTATGTAATGAAAAAAACTTCAATGTTTTTAGAATTTTTTTCCTTCCTTCTTTTCCAAAAAGTTATCCAACAGTCACAATATTTATGAGAAACAAAAACATGCACTCTATATTATGTGAAAGCAGGAGGAGCTAAACTTCAAAACTCAAGAGGGATAGAAAAAATGACCACAGAAGTGACTGTTCATCAGGGAAGACTTCCAGGTGGAAGGAGGTAAAAGATATTTCTAACAAATAATGCCATCTCTACCTCAAGAGAATCAACAAAAATTACTCCTTGAAGATAAAGCAAATTATTTAATATCAAAATATACAAAATTGAAATATATTTACTGAAATGAAGGCATCAAGGGGGAACTGGCTAGAAGCAGATGAGACAGGACTAAATGAAAAATTATATGCACAACCATAATCACAGGAAAAAGTTTGCTCTGTGAGGGTAGAGGAGAAGAAAACATATCTGCATTTGGTTGTGGGGGTGAAAGGTGAAAGAGCTACACTATTGCCTGTTGTCATTGACAAAGAAAGAGTAAAGGTTCAAAAAACTCAACTTTAAAACGCTGGATCATAGATAAATATTCAGTTAGCCTGAATCGCATTCCTGCATCATCTGAAATATAAACTTCCTACCAAAAAAAAGGGTTCAGAAAAATATATGAGGGAAGAGATTAAGAATTAAATTAAAAATAAGCTATAACAATTTTTGTTATATGATGTCATCACCATTGGACAGGCAAAGCATGTCTGAATATTTCATTTTGGATTTAAATAAAGAGAAATTACTTTTACCCAGTAATGGCGAGCCTAATTTCTTTCTTTTTTTCTTTTAAGCTTTTAAATTTTTTATTTTAAAATTGTGGGGTACTAGCCGGGCTCAGTGGCTCAGCCTGTAATCCTGTGCCTTTGGGAGGCTGAGGTGAGTGGATTGCCTGAGCCCGCAGGTTTGAGACCCGCCTGGGCAGCGAGACCTCATCTCTACAATAAATCAAAAAATTAGCTGGGCGTGGTAGCGCGCGCCTGTAATTCCGGCTACTCGGAAGGCTGAGGCGGAAGGATCGCTGGAGCCCAGCAGGTCGAGGCTGCGGTGGCCGCTCCCGGCCACCGCACTCCAGTCTGGGCAACTGAGTGAGACTCCAACTCAAAAAAAAAAAAAAAATTGTGGGGTACAATTCAGGGTTAGGTATACAAATATTCATTATGCAGGTACCATTGTTAATGAAGTGTGCCCCCCACTTCCAGGTAAATTCCCACTACTGTCAATCCCACCTCCCAGTCCCCCCACAACCCACCCCACCACACAGTGTCCCGCTACTGTCAATCATTTTCTTATATATTACAATAGTTGTTCAAGGTTCACTTATGAGTGAGAACATGTGATACTCGGTTCTTTGTTTCTGTAAAAGATCAATCAGTATTATAGACTCTAGGTCCATGCAGGTTGCTGTGAAGTTCATGATTTTGTTCTTCTTTGTGGCTGTGTAATATTTCATTGTATATATACACCACTTTTTAAAAATCCAGTCCTCTTTTGATAGGCAGCACGGTTGGTTCCATGTTCTTGCTATTGTGAACAATGCTGCGATAAACATAAATGTGCAGGTATCTTTTTTATAGAGTGATTTGAGCTCTTCTGGGTATATTCCCAGTAGGGGGATTGCAGGGTCATATGGAAGGTTGATTTTTAGAATTTTTAGGAATCGCTGCAGTGTTTTCCACAGAAGCTCTACTAGTTTACACTCCCACCAACAGTGTGGAAGTGTTCCCTTTCACTACATCCTCTCAAGTATCTGTTATTTTTTGAGTTACTGATGATGGTCATTCTGATTGGAGTTAGGTGGAATCTCAGTGTAGTTTTAATTTGCATTTCTTTGATGACTAGTGAGACTGAACATTTTTTCATGTATCAGTTGAGTAGGTTTCTGAAGACTGTCCTTACTGAAGACAAGTAGAATATCTGGACAAAAAAATAAATAAAACAAGTAAAGATGTGCTTGAAAATATGGAGGCATTGACATGAGAGTAAAGAACCACTGGGCCAGTCTTCTGAGGAGTTCCAGGGGTATGTACTCCTGTATTAAAGCCCTTTTTCTCCAAAAGACAAATGCTGGGTTTAGAGGTATTCAAGGACAGATTTTGAGAGCTTTCATGGCTAAATGGGTAGGGCAAGGAGTCTAAAACATGACAAGTGAAATGCTGAGGGAATACATCTAACTTTGTGCATAAGCCTCCAAGAACTTGAGAGGATTACAGGCAAACCTCAGTGCCACAGCAGTTTTGGTCCCAGACTACTGCAATAAAGCAAGTTATATCAATTTTTCTGTTTCCATTGGGTATAAAGATTATGTTTATTCTATACTGTAGTCTATTACAATCTTGATGTTGATTGCTGCTAACTGGTCAAGGTGGTGTTTGGTAAAGGTTGAAGTGGCTATTGAAATTTTAAAAAATAAGACAACAGTAATGTCTTTTGTATTAATTGACTCTTTCTTTCACACAAGATTTTTCTATAGAATGTGCTGCTTGTTGTTAGAATTTTACCAATGGTAGAACTTCCTTTAAGACTGTACTCAATCCTTTCAAACCTTGCCACTGCTTTTTCATCTGAGTTTGTGCGATATCAATGTCACCAAAAGTAGTTTCCATCTCAAGAAACAACTTTATTTGCTCATCCACAAGAAGTAACTTCTTACCAGTTATATACTCATAATACTCATAAGATTGCAGCAGTATACTCATAATATACTCATAAGATTGCAGCAATTCATTCACATCTTCAGGCTCCATTTCTAATTCTATTTCTCTTACTATTTTCACCACATTTGCAGTTATATCTGGGACTGAAATTTTGAACCTCTCCAAGTCATCCATAAAGAATTAAAGTCAATTTCTTCCAAACTTTTGTTAATGTGGATATTTTGGCCTTCTCCCATGAATCATGAAAGTTTTTTTTTAAATGGAATCTAGAATGGTGAGTTCTTTCCAGAAGATTTTTAATTTACTCTGCCCATATTCATCACAGGAATCATTGTCCATGACAGCTATAATCTTAAAAAATGTATTTTTTTAAAGAACAGGTTGAAAGTCAAATTACTCTGTTCCACAAAAGTTGAAATTACTGCTTGATCCAGGAGCTACAGAATATTGTGTTAGCAGACATGAAAACACCATTAATATCCTTGTACACTGTCATCAGAGCTCTCAGGCGACCAGAAACATTGTCAATGAGCACTAATATTTTGAAAAGAAAAATTTATTTTGAGCAGTAAATCTCAGCAATTGGCTTAAAATATTCAGTAAACCATGCCATAAATGCAAGTGTGCTCAAGGCTTTGTTGTTCCATTTACCAAGCACAGGCAGAGTAGATTTAGCATAATTCATAAAGGCTTTAGAATTTTAAGAATCGTTAAAGAACACTGACTTCAACTTAAAGTCACCAGTGGCATTAGCCCCTTACAAGAGGGTCAGCCTGTCCTTTGACTCTTTGATGCCAGGAGTTGACTTCTTTCTAGCTATGAAAGTCCTAGATGACATCTTTTAAAAATAGAAGACTGTTTTGTTTACATTGAAACTCTGTTGTTTAGTGTAGCCATCTTCATCAATGATCTCAGTTAGATCTTCTAGAGAACTTGCTGCAGCTTCTGCATGAGCACTTGCTGCTTCACCTTGCAATTTAAAGTTATGGAGAGAGTTTCTTTCCTTAAATTTCATAAACCAGCCTCTGCTAGCTTGAAACCCTTTCTTTTGTAGCTTCCTCACCTCTCTCAGCCTTCATAGAATTGAAGAGAGTTAGGGCTTTGCTCTAGATAAGGTTTTGGCATATGGGAACGTTGTGGCTACTTTGATCTTCTATCCAGATCAGTTACACTTTCTTATCAGCATTCAGTCTATTTTGTTTTCTTATCATTTGTATATTCACTGCAGTAGCAATTTTAATTTCCTTCAAGAACTTTATCTTTGCTTTTATAACTTGATTGTTTGGCACAAGAGGCCTAGCTTCCAGCCTGTCTTGGCTTTCAACATATCTTCTTTACTAAGGTTAATCATGTCTAGTTTTGGATTTAAAGTGAGAGATACATTGCTTTTTTTTTTCACTTGACCACTTAGAGGCCATCATAGGGTTGTTAATTGGTCTAATTTCAATATTTTTGTGTCTTAGAGAATAGAAAGACTCATGAAGAGGGAGTCAGATGAGAGAATAGCTACTTGGTGGAGTAATCAGAACACACACATTTATCAATTAATTTTGACAGCAGTTATGGGTGTGTTTGTAATGCCACTAAGCAGTTACAATAGTAACATCAAAGATCACTAATCACAGATCATCATAACATATAATAATGAAAAAGTTTGAATTTTTCTGAGAATCACCAATATATGACACAGAGACATGAAGCAAACACATGCTGTTGGAAAAATGGTGCTGATAGACTTGTTTGATGTCGGGTTTCCACAAACTTTCAATTTGTAAAAAACACAATTCTGCAAAGCACAATAAAGCAAACTGCAATAAAAGGTGGTATGCTGGTATAGGTATACTCAAGATAAACTCAAGTCAACTACTGTTTTATCTCAATTTCAAATACCCTCAATCTCAAAAATTAAGTTATTATGATCCTAAATTGATAATTACTAGATACCTGACAGAAAATATATCTCTTTAGATAAAAATTATTTCATCACAGCCGGGCTCAGTGGCTCAGCCTATAATCCTGTGCCTTTGGGAGGCTGAAGTGAGTGGATTGCCTGAGCCCGCGGGTTCGAGACTCGCCTGGGCAATGAGACCTCATCTCTACAATAAATCAAAAAATCAGCCGGGCATGGTAGCGCATGCCTGCAATTCCTGCTACTTGGAAGGCTGAGGCAGAAGGATTGCCGGAGCCCAGCAGGTTGAGGCTGCAGTGGCCGGGAGTGGCCACTGCACTCCAGTCTGGGCGACAGAGTGAGACTCCAACTCAAAAAAAAAAAAAAAGTTACTTCATCATAATTCTTAAATTAGTTATACAAACATTTTTTGAAAGTAGGATACTGAGTACATAATAAAATACAATTAGATAAACAAGGGTATAAGACATAAAGTTCAGCAGAAACAACAGATAAGAAAAAGAGAGTCTAAAAATAATGAAATTATCAGAGGAAGACATTAAAAAGCAGAAATGATAATTCCAGCATACAACTGGGAATTGTGAAAAAGAAAATAATTAAAATAATGGAAATGCAAAAAATAAAGAAAAGTAGAAAAGCAGTAGTTAGATTTAAGATTAGAGATGGCTAAGGAAATATTAGAAAAAATATTTAAATATAATATTGACATGTATGTATGTATGTATGTATGTATGACACACACACACACAAACACACACACCCTACTAAATGTAAAAATAGTGCCTGGGAAATCCCAAGTAGACTAAATAAAAATTAATTCTCACCTTTGTGTATTATCCTAAAAACCAGCCATAAAAAGAAAAGCTTGAAAGTAACCAGAAATCCAAAGACAGATTGCCTTCAAAAGTACAAAACTTAGAATACCAAATAACTTCTGGAAAGAAACAATAGAAAGAAGACATTGAATAGTTTGAAGAGATTTAAAAAAATACTAACCTATAAAAGTTTATCCGATGAAAATATATATATTTTTCTGAATAGAGGTAAAGAAATTTCAGATAAAAAACAGAATCAATCTACAGCAGACAACATTGACGAAAGTATTGAAGGGTTTTCTTCAAGCAGAAGTAAATTAATATTTTTTAAAAGTCACAGATTTAGGATAAGTGATGAGAATAAACATAAGGAAATCTAAATAAGCATAGAATATATATATAACATGGTTATGTCTTTTTGAACTTAAAATGAAAACAGAATTAAAATATGTGAAAGCAGTACTATATACATTAAAAATGGAATAAATGGAGTTAAAAGTGCTCTAAGGTCCTTACATTAAATGACAAGATAATAATTTATGAATTGATATTATATCTTGATGAGCCAATAATAGATGTTGCAATGTCTAGAATAAAGATCAAAATATTATTTAAAGAATGTGTATATTCTAATGTATTCCAACACTGATAAGCAAATAAGAAAAATATAATGCAAAATAAGGAAAGAAGTAAATGTAAATAAATAAATCACCATAAGAAAACTGGTAGTCTAAAAGTCAATTTTATCAGTCATCACATTAAGCATAAATAAGCTGAATGGTGTAATTTAAAAAATAATTTAGATTATACTTAAACAAAAAAAAGAGCAGACTACAAAATAAAATAAAAGATTAAAAAATAAAGTGGAATAACTAAAAGGATACTATTGTTGCTTTATAATAGCAAAAACAATAGGCTTTAAAGCAAAAATCTTTATCAAAAATAAAAAAGGATACCATAATAATAAAAAGTATTTATCTGGGAGATATAATAACTCTAAATTTTAGACACCAATTAAAATATTCTCAAACATACAGAACAAAAACTGATGAAACCAAAAGTAGAAATGAATCTCAGAAAATGAAAACAAAACATTTAAACAAAATGATTAGCAAATTTAACTTTTAAAAGATTATATACAATATTCAACAATAGAATATACTTTTTTCAACTGCAACACTTATAAAACTTAGCATATTCTGGTACATAATGAAGTATTAAAAAATTGTAAGTGTTTAAAATCACTTAGTGTATGTTCTGTGACCATAACCCATATACATTCTAAATCAATGACAAAAAACAACAGATATTTTAAAATTAAAAATATACTTCTAAATAAATCATGAGTCCTCAAAGAAATCTCAAAGACAATTTGAAAAGTATTTTGAAGTGAATGATAAAAAAATACCATATAGTAAATCTTGTGTATTTGCTAAATATAATATTATGGCTTAAATTCACATTTTTTAGAATAAGACTGGAAAAATGGTAATTTTAGCATTTATTTCAAGAAGTGAGAAAAATAAGAGTAAATTAATCTCAATGAAAGTAGAAAAAGTGATACAGATATAAGCAAAAGTCAAAAATTATTTTAAAGAATCAAATCAAAGCAAAGTTCTGTTTATTTGTTTAATTAATATTGGTAAATTGTGAGACTGATCAATGGCAATAGAGAGAAGAGATAACTATTTCTAGCATTCAGAAAGGGAACATTACCACCAATAATGTTGACTGTTACTTAAATCCTGTGATCTGGGGAAAAAAACTAACTTTAAATTTCTCGATTTTTCTGTTGAAAAAATAGCTTACTGCAAAGAAGCACCTTTCTCGGTATGTTTTAGGGTAGTCTCATGATGAGCCCCTTGTCTATGCTAAGGTGAATCACAGATCATCTAATTCTCATATTTGTCTCCTAAATAATTAGTTTAACAGTTTTGTCTCCATTGATCCAACGAGACAAATTACCTGTTAGTCTTAGGTTGGGAGTTTCTCCTTCTCCATGGCCCCTCGTCTTGGTTCCATTATCATACTGAGCCAACCCTTTTTATAGTCCCTTCTTTTAATGGTCCCTTCTGGGAATAGGCTGATCTCAGGGTAAAACATTCTCTAGTCTACTGTCCAATCAGGACAAGTTTTATTCCACTTCCCCACACCTTGTTCTCTTAGCCTTGTTAACTCCTCCCTAGTAAAGAAAAAGTGCCTGTTTATGTGTTTGTTTGCTTAATATATGAGGCATTTAGAGATCTGAAGTTTGTAGTGTTCTTCGAATTACAATAGTGTCTCTCTTCTACCGCAATTGTTCTTTTTCTTCTTTTGAATAAACTATCTCCTTAACCTAAGTTGAGACTTGTTTTTATTTGACATTACAGGACCTGAAGAATGTAATTTTTAAAATGAGCATATTAACACATTCAAACCAATAAGTTTAAAATTTATTTTTTATGGACAAATTTCTAGAAATATGTAAGAAGCCTAAATGGGCACAAGAAGATATAGCAAATTTGAATAGTTCTATGACTATTAAAATATCATATTTATAATTAAAACATTTTGCTAAAGATAACCCCCCAATCCCAGATTGTTTCACTACTAAATTCTTTAAAACATTCAAGGAAGATCTAGTACAACATTCACAGAACCACTTCCAGAGAATTAAAAAGAAAAAAAAAGAAAAACTTTTTTCTTTTCTAATGTCAACATAACCTTGATAACAAAACCTGGCAAGAACACTATAACCCTACTTCACTCATGGAAATAGAAACAATATCCTAAAGAAAACACTAGCAAATAAAAATTAGTGAAATATGAAAAAATTATGAGCAATTGGGTTTAATGCAGAAACAAAAAAGGGTTTTAACATTTAAATATTAACTAATAATTAACAAAATATAAAAAGAGAAACACATTGTCTCTTCTCATTCAGATAAAACCTTTAAGAAAATTCAGTATTTATTCAAGATAAAAATTTTTAGTAAAAAATAAATAATAAATGAAAAAATGTTTATTGTGGAAAAATATATTTGTAGCTATCTTAATGCAAAATGCTGGAAGGTTTTTTTTTTTTTTTTAAATGAAAAACAAGGCAAGAATATCTGCTATTATCCTTCTCCCTATCTTTATATTAAGAATTCTTGCCTGTGAAATAAGGCAAACACAAAAACAAAAATAGTTAAAGGAATGGGAAAGTACAAATAAACTATCAGAAACAAATTAACTTATCAAATTTGTTTAGTACCAAGTCAATATACAAAAAATCAGAATTTCTATGTATCAGCTGCTATGGGTTGAATTGTGTTTCCCTTCAAATTCATGCTAGAGGCTCAATCCCTAAAGTAATTATGTTTAGAGAAGGCCCTTTCACAGAGGTAACTAAAGTTAAACGGGTTTTAAGGGTGGTGCTCTAATCTATATGATTAAAGCGCTTTTAAGAAGGGGAGGAGAAACCAGGGAACTCACTAGCCTAAACAAACCAAAGCTGCCAACCAGTTGATCTTGGCCATTCTACCTCCAGAACTGTGAAAAAGTAAATTTCTTTTGTTGAATAAACTTGGTCTGTGATATTTTATTTTGGCAGCCAAGCTAATACATCAACCAAAAATATTAGGATGGTATATTTTTAAAATATAAGATTTATATTATCATTAGAAACTACATGAAAAAATAAATAATGTTTGATAAATGACCTCTCCTTAAGACTATTTTCCTCTAGAAACAGACTCTGAGGAAAAAACACATATCTGAAATCATATGTAAGAAACCTTTTAAATATTATTGCCTTTCAAAAATAGATCTTCGTGTATAGAAGTCAAGTAAGCAAGGGAAAAATTCTCTACATATTTTCTCGTTTTATACTTTTTGCATTTTAAATTCTGTGAATGTGTTACCCTTTAGAAATCTGGCTTAAGTAATTTGTTTCTTTTTTATAAATTTTAGTAAAAATTGATTTATAGAATTTCTCTGTTAGTGTAAAGAAGCCATCTATAAAGTAATGTTATTGTGTTACTAAAAATTGCTTTAAAAGTGCTGGAAAGTATTGTCAGTTCCATTTTAAATATTCTCAATCATTACTTTTACATTAACAAACATATCAGAGTTCTTTAGTTTGTAACTATAATTCTTTCTTATATATGGATTAGTGTTCAAATGAGAATAATTTGATTTCTATGAACTTAGAAATTCTCCATTCTCAGACGAAAGTGATATTTTTGTGATTAATTTATTATGGAATCAATCTTTTCTCCAAGTTTCTATTTGTATTTCCTTGTAGAAAAAAAATATGCACACATATCATTACAAACTATATCTTTGCTATAACTTTCTCTTGAAATGTATAATATCATATATATATCTTTGCCTTGAATCAATAGGTAATATAGAAAAGAAGATAATTTTTAAATTGTCCACTGGTTAAATTTCAACATGAGATAAATATTTAATAGAAATTTGTTGATAATTTGTTTTTAAATTAGTTTACTCACACTTATGGTGGTTACCAGGGTTAATCTGTTAAACAATTATTGATTTGTTTTGCACTTGATGTATTTTGACTCTAGACATAAAACAGATAAAATATTATTTTTCCCAGCATGGAATTTATAAATTTGTCAAACAGTAGATCCTTTAAATATTGATTACTGTTTAATATTCTAAGTATATGAAGAATACATATGTTAATATTTTATTGTAAAAGGCTGAGAATTTGAGGTTCATTGTTTTATATTATTCTGAAACAACAGGAAAGGTTTTCAAGGCAAATCAATGCTTGGTATAATATTTGAAAGCTGAATAAGATTTTTCGACTACTCTCACCCCAAAAGTCTATTTCTTTACTGATGATTTGTTTCTTCTTCCTGTAAATATATGTTTCTTATTACATCTGTTCTACTTCTAATCATATCTGATCCTGTGGCTAAAAACTGAGCATTTGTTTTATGCAGCATGCTCCTTTGATCTTAGTCTTCTTTCTAATCTCTCTAGAATGCATAGATTATCCTACATTTTTTATTTTTTTCCTTTAAAATGTCAACCTTTTATAGACAATATTCACTGTTTAAAGTGCTTCTCTCCAACAACTCTTAAACTGACAACTCTCAGAGTATATATATATAATGTCTATTTTTTCTCGAATGAAAGTCACAAGGAAGATTACTAAACCAGTTTTTTTTTTCCTCTTTACTAAGGAGAACTTTTTAACATGCAAAAAAAGTGGTGGAAATAGTATAATCAACCTTCATGACACATTACCAGCTTACAAATGATCAACAAATGATTCTTCCCTATGCATATTCCATTTTTACCCTTCATTATTGCTTAAAGTTAATCCCGAATAGTATATAAACTAGTTCACAAATATTTTATTATGGATTTCTAGAAGCTTTCTTTCATTGAATGTTATCATACCTAAATATTGAATATTTCAATCAAAAATTAAGTTTGTTGCATAAAATATTGTCAATGTTTCTAATTTCCATTTAGTTAATAATTTTTAGTTAATTTGAATCATTAACATTTCTACAAATAAAATCTTTTAAAAATATCTAGCATTTTTAAAATACTTGAAACTATGATTCCTCCTCTTTTCCCATGCTTTAATTTGTGAAGAAAAATGATTTTTTTCTGTTGTTGTTTCCCACACTTGGGATTTTGCCATGGTGGATTTCCATAGTGTGTTTTAACATGTCCCTTTGCCCTATTTACTTATTGCCAATGAGAAGTTACCAAATAAACTGCATATTAATACATGTCAGCACATATAAATGTCTGTACCTGGTGTGAATAAATACTAAAGTGTATAAATTAAATAAGTTATCCACTAGATAAGTTTTATCTATTGGTAAGATATGCAAGATCCATTTCCATAAAAATAATATTTATTCCTCTTGGATTGTGTTTTTCTTTTTCTTTTTTGCATCTTCTGGATTCAGAACTTTTCATAAAAATTTATACTCTCCTAGACCAATCTACAGTGAACAAAGCATGCTTTATTTATCTTTTTAATTACATTTAAGTGAAAAATTCAGAATTTGAATTAAAAACATATGGCACTGAAAGATTCATGTTTTTCATTTGTACTTTTCAAAGACAAGTACAAATTTTGGAACTCAACTATTTGATATTTAAAAGTTTGTTTACATGCTGATAAGCCAATTACTGAATAATTATTATTTCAGAGGTATAATGATCATCTATATGTATAACTTTCAGAAAATTTTGTGTATTATTCTAAATACTGGCATTCAAAATTATAATATACTATCAACATCCTATAACAATGGAAGGCAACAATGGGCATTACAAAATAAGTAAGATGTATTCCTTGTATCTTCACATCAGATGAGCAGTTTTTAGATGTTTTTTATTTTTCTTAATAACTGTTTAATAGAATTAGAAATGCCTGAGTTAGTTTTGCATGTATTCATCATTTTTTCTTAAGTATTCATCAATGTTGAATGTTTTAATCCATTTACACTTAAGATAATAATTTGTTTAGCTTGGTTTAAGCTTACCATTTTCTAGTGTTTTCTATTGGTCCATTTGATTTTATTTCTCCTTTCTTTCCTATTTTGCTTTGTATTAATATAATTTTTTTCCTGTACATAATTTTAACTCTAATATTGAGTCTTAGCTATAGTTTGCTTTATGTTTTATAAAGAAAGTAAAATATACAATCTTAAGTTATCATAGTCTGCCTTAAACCTAAAATTAATATTTCAATACATTCCATACAAATATAAGAAAATGTATATAGTATAATTCATTTACCCTTCCTTTTTTGTACTGTAGTTATAAAATTATTTCTACATAGTTATAAATACAACAATACAATTTTTTTATTGTTCACTCTTTTTGTTTTGAAAAAATAAAGTTTTTGAATGATATTTTTGCTGGATATAGAATTCTGTTAAGATATATTTTTTGTTTGTTTGTGTAGTGCTTTAAAGTATAATCCCATACTTTCAAACTTTATTATTTCTTATGAAATATCTGAAGTGTTTTTTGATTCTTCTCCTGTATGTAATGTTTATTTTTGTCCATGATTGTTTTTAATTATTCAATTTATCTTTGGTTACAAAAGCAGACTAAAATGTGCCTAGAAATAATATTATTTGTATCAATAAATAGATATATTTTAAATCAACTTTAGATAACATTTGGACATTATATCTTCAAATATTTTTATTCTTTAATACTTCTGTACCCCTCTGGGGCACAGACAGACACGCTTGATACAATTTAATATCATCCCACAAGTCCATCACTGGAACCAGTAACATAGGAACACTTAATCTGTAATTGAGAACTATAAGAAGCACAGTGTGAACTGGCTTGAGAGTTAAAAACTCCAGAGGGGGGGGAAAAAAAAAAAGAACTCCAAAGGGCCCAGATGGACCCCTCACACTTCCATGTGTTTTATCTCCAGAAGCTCTCTAGGTTTTCACTTTAAAGATGAGAGAAAATCTCCTCATGCTTCCAGAAGGTATTTTTAAGTATGTGCCAATGTGTTCTTTGTTCTGTTCCTTTCACCCTATTCCCCGCTTTTGCTGTTTAAGCTGGACAGAGTAGAGATCAGAGGAAAATGAAACCTGTGAGGAATATTATTCAACCTTAAAATAGAAGGAAATTCTGTATATGCAGAAACATGGATGAACCTGGACGACATTGTGCTAAGTGAAATAAGATAGTAACAAAAGGACAAATACAGCTTGATTCCACCTAAGTATCTTAAACAGTCAAACTCAAAAACAGAAAGTAAATTGGTGGTTGCCTGGGGCTGGGGGGATAGGGAAACAGAAAATTATTGTTCAACAAACATAAAGTTTCAGTTATGAGAGGTAAGTTCTAGAGAGCTGCTGCAGAACATGGTACTTATAGCTAACAATAATGCATTATGCAGTTAAACTTTTGTTAAGTGAATAGATCTCATTTTAAGTGTACTTATCACAATAAAAAAGTCAAGATGCTCACTTATGATGTTTTAAAAAAAGAACAATGCTTAAAGAAATCTTAGTATTATCTTACATGGAGAATGGCAGCTCTCTCAGTCTTCTTGTCTCACCAAAGGGGAATAAAAATGCAGAGAGAAAGGTGAGAAAGTCATAGTTCAGGGATATAACATCACCAGCAGGTTTAGAAGTAAACACAGGATTACAGAATGCTTTGCTTCCTTTAACATCTACCACCACATCAATAGGGTTCCTGTATGATAACAGATGACAACTGAAGGAACTGAAAATCTCAGCCTTTTTAAAAGAGAAACCCAAGGACATCAGAGAAAACAAAAACAAATACACCAAAGAAAAATTTAGTTTCTGATACCTACAGCTATTACAAGCAGTAAACACAGACTAACTCCTACACAGACCAACATAAAAACTCACACTAAAGTCTAATTTACCTCAGTCCCCTTTGCAAACATCAGGCCCAGCTTTAAATAAAAGAAGTGTAAGGCATACTAAAAGGCAAAAAACACAGTTTGAAGTATCAGAGAGAGCATTAGAGTCAGACTCATATATGGAAGAGAATTTGAAATTATCAACCTGGGAATTTAAAATAACTATGTAATCAAAATTACATTTATATAACTATGCAAGCTAAAATTTCTCATGGCAAAAGTAGAAAATATGCAAGAAAAATGTGTAGCATAAGCAGAAAAATTGAAACTCTAAGAAAGAATCAGAAGGAAATGTTAAAAAATAAAACTACAGTGAAGTAGAGAATGTTTTTTGATCAGCATAACAGTACACTGGATATGACTGAAGAAAGTAGTGATCTTGAAGATATGTCAACAGAAACTTCCCAAACTAAAAAGTAAAATAATAATAATAATAAAGAACAGAATATTAAAAAATTGTGGAACAAACACAAAAGATATAATATATGCATAACAAGAACATCAGAAAGAGAAGGAACAGAGAAAAGAGAAAAACATATAATATATAATTCTCACATGTACTACATGATTCTAAAATAATAAAAATTTAAAAATCAGAATTTCCACAAAGATATAAAAATGTTACTAAGTAGCTCTATTTCAGGACTATGAGAGAAGTTTATTTTCTTTAAACATATTTTTTATTTTAAAATTGTGGGGTACAGTTAAGGATTAGGTATACAAATATGCATCATTCAGGCACCCTTGTTGATAAGGGTTGTCTTCCCATCCCCAGACAGATATTGACTACCATTAATCCCACCTCCCTTCCCATCCCTGTCTGCCATAGTTTCCCACCACTGTTAATCCTTTTCTTATAGTATTACGATAGATGTTCAAAGTCCACTTATGAGTGAGAACATGTGATACTCAGATCTTTGTTTCTGTGAGAGATCACTCAGTATTATAAACTCTAGTTCCATCCAGGTTGCTGTGAAATTCATGATTTTATTCTTTTTTATGGCTGTGTAGTATTCCATCATGTACCACATTTTTTTTAATCCAGTCCTCTTTTGATGGACAGCATGGTTGGTTCCAGGTTCTTGCTATTGTGAACAATGCTGTGATAAACATATGTGTGCAGGTATCTTTTTTATAGAGTGATTTGAGTTTTTCAGGGTATATTCCCAGTAGGGGCATTGCAGGGTCACATGGGAGGTCAATATTTAGAACTTTTAGGAATCGCCACACTGCTTTCCACAGAGGCTGCACTAGTTTACAGTCCCACCAATAGTGTAGAAGTGTTCCCTTTTCACCACATCCTCTCCAGCATCTGTTATTTTTTGAGTTATTGATAATGGCCATTCTAACTGGAGTTAGGTGGAATCTCAGTGTAGTTTTAATTTGCGTCTCCTTGATGATTAGTGAGGTTGAACATTTCTTATGCAGAAGATTCAAACAAGACCCCTATCTATCCCCATACACAAAATTAACTCTAAATGGATCAGAGACCTAAATGTAAAACCTTAAAACATAAGAACCTTAGAAAATGCAGGACACACCCTTATGGAAATTGGAACTGGCATCCAATTCCTGAACAAAACCCAAAATGCATGGGCCATAAGGGATAAGGTAGACAAGTCGGATCTCATTAAACTGACAAGCTTCTGCAAGGCCAAAGAAACCCTCAATAGAGCAGGGAGACAGCCCACAGACTGGGAAAAAGTATTTGCCGACTCCATGTCTGACAAAGGCCTAACATCTTGGATCTACTAGGAACTCAAAGATGCAGAAAAGAAAAAACAAATAACCCCATTACAAAGTGGGCAAAAGATATGAACAGACACTTCTCAAAAGAAGACATACGAGTGGTCAACAGACACATGGAGAGGCTTACATTTAAAACACAATAAACCACTTGTTTGCAAGTTCAATAGAAAAAATGAATACATAAGCAATCTGTAGATGCAGAAAAATTGTTGATAAAATTTAGCATTCAATTTGTGATTAAAACTCTTAGTAATCTAGAAATAGAGTAGAACTTTATTAATCCAACAGAGAATTCCTTTAAAAATATTATAGCAAACATCCTAATTCAAAGTAAGCTATTAAAAGTTGAAATATCTAATGAGACAAGAATTCTACCATCACTATTTTTTAAAATTTTAACCTAGAGTTAAATTAGCAAATACAAGAACAACAGAATACATAAAAATTGAACTAAAAATGTAACCAATGTTATTTGCCAAAGACATACTCATTCTTATTTATGTAGAAAATTCAGATGTATCCACAGACATACTCTCAGAATTGACAAGAAAATAGAACAAAAATGCTTAGGCAAAAATAATTACATTTTATATACCAATCTTAAACAATAAAAATTTTAAAACATACTAGTTACAACAGCATTCAAACATCAAATACCCAGTAAAAAATTTTACAAAACTTGTGTAAGAATTCTCTTTTGACAACTGCAAAACATTATTGAAATACTTCAAAGACCTAAGTAAACAATGCGATCAAACATGTCTGTTACAGTACTCAGTGTTGTTAATATAAACATTCTCCCACATGTATATGTGTGTGTGTGTGTGTGTATATATTTAAATTTAATCTCAATCCAATTGTTAACACTTTTCTTATATATCAACAAGCTGTTTCTAAAACTAATATGCATATGTAAATTACCTTGGCAAGACAAGATAATAAATACTAAAAAATATAAACATAGTTAGAGTACTAAATATCAAGACATATAAAAGTCATACAGAAGATAAAACAACATATATGATATTGAAAGAAGCATATAAATGCAAACTATTAATACAGAGTATAGACTCCAGAAACGGACTGGCGCATATGTATTCACCTGATTAATGACAAGAGACACTGCAGTAAAGTGAGATAGAATTTCTTCACATAATTATTATATAATACATATATTTTATATGGCTATTATATACAATATGTAACTATTATATATGTATAATATATATTGGGTTAGTTGCATATCCACATGAAAATAAAATAATCTTGAGAACTACTTCATACTACAGATAATTCAATTCCAGATGGATTGTAAGTATAAATGCAAAAGGTAATAGCTTTTAGAAGACAATGTATTAAACTAGATTTATGATATTACATTAAATAAAGGTTAATTAAATAGGACAGAAAGTGCTATCAAAGAAAATTTCACAAATTAGGTTACATTAAAAATAAGAGTATATGTTCATCAAAAAATACTGTAATACGGTATCCTAATGGCCAATAATGAAATAAGGAGAGTTGAAACTTAATTTGTCATCTGAGAACAGCAAATTAAACCACAGTAAGATATTAGACTATACCACCAAAAGGGTAAAAATAGAAAAGACAGATAACATTTTTTGAGTCAAAGAGAAAGAGTCAAAGGGAAACTCTTTATATACTACATTGAAATGTAAACTAGCATGGCCACTTTGGAAATCTTTTGGCACTTTCTACTAATATTAAACATAACTGTCTTAGTCTGGTTGGGCTACTATAAGGAAATGCTTTAAAATAGGTAGCTTATAAACAACAAAAATATATTGCTCTCAGTTCTGGAGGCTGGCACGTCTAAAGTCAAGGTTCTGGCAGACTTGGTGCCTGGTTGTGAATTAAATTTCCATATATGAATTTGGAAGAGTGGGGCATATAAATTCAGACCACATCAATTACTATTTCCTGTTTTCTTGCTGTTCTAAACCTTCTATGATAAAATATATGTCCATCAAAAGACAGATACACAAAATAAACAACTAAATTGAAAAGAGAGACATATGAGAATTTTTGCTATCAGATGTTTCACAATAGTCTCCATTTACAGATACTCACATTCCATTGCAAAATTGTTACAGAACCAACAGGAATGTATGCCCATTGTGCATAACAGACCAAAACACTAAAACAAGACAGCAGAATTTGCAGCAGAAAAATAGTTTAATGATCAAAGGACTCAAATGACTGAAAAATGTTTTTCCTTTAGACAACCATAATAATTCAGTTCTGATTAGAAGGACTTAATTTGTACTTTTTCATTTTATCACATAAAATATTAATATGGTTCAATAAATACTGAATAAAAATAAGTACTAAACAAAAATTGAATTAGATGATTTATATCTAATGGAATTTTTTTATTGCTTTGTCAAAAATATTATTAACTGAAATTGGATTTTTTTGTACTGTGTCTGTAAAGAATTCAATGATTACTAGTATAGTTAGGTTTCATTACTGCAATTCACATCTAAGTACTTAGAGCTTTGTATACCACTGCTTTTGAACCATCAATACAATTGTCATAACAGTGAGAAAGGCTAAAAATATCTTAACATTATTTTAAAAATTGTCTTACCCTTATGTATCCCCCTGAAGCATTTTTGAGGGCATCTAAGTATCTGCAGACTATACCTTGAGAAACACTAATTCTTATTTAAACATTATCAAGACTTGATGAATAATCCTATTATTGTAATGTTGAATACGGTTCTTTTTACTAAAATAGCCAATGACAAAGAATCCCAGAGCAAGATTTGAGGCTTGGTTTCTTAGTCACTTTTACATTGGTCATAGATTTACCCAGCAAACTTGGACTTTTACAAACCATATGCAAAATATCAAATTGATCCAACTTAACTTTTTATGTTTTAAGAATTAAGATACAACCAGTGCCAATTTAAGACTGCAATAAGCATAAAATTCTTATTTGAAGAATTGGGGAAAGTTATACAACTGTCCTCTCTCTATAATGGTTGCATGTGTACCTTATTTTATTATATCATTCCAGGAGAATAATTTAGAAATCTTCAGATATATTTATCTTAATATACATAACTCCCCTCCCCCAACTTCTCTTAAGGTTATTCCAATGTGTAGTGAAGAATGAAGTTTTAGATGAAATCTTCAAACTCATAACTCTCTGTATTAATTTTGATCTTTATTCTGATTTAGTGTGTTCTGGAAAGACCACAAAAATTGTTCAATATGCCACAACTCCTACAGGATGAGATTCTATCCTGTTGACTGGAATGTAAATTAATTTGTTTGAGCCACGGAATGTTCACCTACAGTATAGTGCATCTAAATCTGTATTCTAATATAGATCATTTTTATTTATGGGTAAGAAAAAATCTACTTTTCTTTGCCCTATGTTTCATGTATTTGGTTGAAATCTATTTTATACATTTAAAAACTGGCAGCTATCTAGCTTAAACTATTATCGTGAACTTTTTTTTTTTAGTTTGCCAATTTAGAACCAATCAATGTTTTGATGTTTATATGTCCTTTATACAATTTAAATGTGAATCAGTAGCAAACCATGAGCAGATAAGCTTGTAGTTTGTCTGAAATCATATCACAAGAGAATACATGAAGTGAATGACTAGAAGTCTCCACAGAGGAAAATAAAGGAAATAGTTTTATTGTAAAAAGAATATTTAAGGTTTTGTATTGTTACAGAGACGATATATAAAACCCATGGTGGAAATTAAAAGTTAGAGATTGGGCTCTTCTAGTAGACATTATAATAATGAATATATGTGGATAAAAATACAATCAGCCTACATTTCCAAAACTAAGTTCTGTGTGCTTTATGTGTATTAACTAATTTAACCTCACAACAAATCTACAAGTTAACTATTTTGTATTTTTGTTTTTCAGATGAGGACTTTGAGGCAAAGAAATAATTATAAATTGTCCAAGATCATATAGTTAGAAATAGTGAGTTAAGACTTCAGGCACCAGAGTGTGTGCTATTTTTGAATTTAAAATATTGTCTAGAAGTGACAATGCAACACTGAGAGAATACTAAGGAAATTAACTCTTTGGAAGAATAATACCTTCCTCCTCTTAAGAAAGCTTCAGGGGAGAAAAAAGGCAAGGTTTAGTGTTAGGCAAGGACAGGAAGGGAGGATTCTGTGAAAATTTTCAGGTTAAAAGGAGGATCTTTTTTCATGAACAGGGGTTTCAAAGACTGGAGATGGTTGAGAGGAAGCACAGGGCAATTATAAGACTATCAGTTATGTACAGCTGGCAAGGATATGGGACATGGTCCTATGAACTGGTCTTGCAGTGCCAGTGTGAGTGGAGACTGCTGACACCTGGCAGTGTACAGCACTAGCTTAGGATTTTAAGTAAAATATTGGAAAACTGCTGTTGACGCATAAACGTCACTCTTCTTGTAACAGGAAAATACCTCTCTTGGATAAATCAACAATGGCTAATACACAATTGGTATTTTCCACTAATAGTTTTTGGTTTGTTGAATTGATTTTTTATGTTTACTTTTTAAAGCTCTGTCTTGTTATGTTTCTTTTTGAGTAATATGAAATGTTACATAATGATAATTGTTAGGTTAAAATCCCAGTGGGGTCTCCAAAATCCCGGTGAGGTCTCCAGAATATTAGGTTAGACTTGGGAGTGGGAGGTCTGCGTTCCAGTGTTGTATGAGAGACGCAAAGATTGCACAGAAGTTATTGGAAAATATGGTTTATTTAGAAAGTAAATTAGAGAGATAGGGAAGATCTACCTCCTCAGGGTAGGGGAGGGGACAAGTGGCGGCTATAGCTCAAAGAACCACACAGCCAGACCAGAGCTTAGCAAAGCAATGGCAAATGACTGCTTGAGGTCAAGTACTTTTCAGCCTTCCCTTTGACAGGGACGGTCGTGAAGGTGATTGGGTGGTGATCTTTTTCCAAGGACAGGTAAGCACAGGTACTGACTTCAAGTGATGGAGGGCAGGCAGATGTGTGGGTTGGTCAATGACTGTTGCCATTGTGATGGGGTCTGTCTGTGTCTTGAATGTCACAAAGGGTTGATTAGGTTAACTTGTTTCTTATGCAAAACAAGCTGGGGAGGGATTTATAGAACAGTTATCAGGAGCTACCTCTGAGAAACTGATTCTGTCCTTGGCTAGTGATTAGAGAGTAAATTAAAACAAGCTTCTAAAAAAAATGACAGAACTAACCAGTGGTAAAATGACTGCTCTTTGGCTATATTGACTCCATCTTGGCCTTTCAATAATTACAAAAATGTAATTAATATAAACATTCCCACTATTTAAAAGTTAAATATTATGTTTACTTTAGATCATTTTATCCTTTTAGGAATAATAATTTATAGATGAAGCTGTAAGCTTCTATGCTTTTTAAAATCTCATTTATTTTCTTTCCATCCCTAGTGGAAGTTACTATTTTAAAATTTGATGTAGACCCAAATGGCATGTTTATACATTAATTTATACATTAATATATTTATTTCATATATAGAAAAATTATGTTTATTATATTTATAGAAAAATTATGTTTATTATATTTATAGAATAAATATAACAAACAACGGTCTAAAACTGTTAAATGAAGTGAAAGCGCTCTGGAGAGAAAATTCTAAAATATTATTGAAAGACATTAAGAGGATTTTAGGAAATGAAAAAATTGTTCATGCTTGGAAATATTAAGACTCAATTTTGAAAATGCTAAATTTCTACAAATTAAAATATAAAGAAAATACAATTACAAAAAATCATTTTTTGACTTGAAGAATTTTGATAAATTGATTCTAAATTTGTGCAAGTTTAGATAAAGATTGCCTAAGCCAATTATGAAAAAATAAAACAAAAGGAGGTGGAATATTTTCACAATAAATCATTGAGTATGATTATTTTCTATCGTAAATATTGCCTATGTTTATAAATGCATGGGATCTTGGTAAATTAAAAAAAAAATCAGTGAAGAAGAAATTAACTATTTAACCAATTGGATTGAAGCAACTGTCTTCTGGTGAGAGAGTAAAAAAGTAGATTCCTACCTTTCATTAGGCATGAAATAAATTCCGGTTGGAATAAAGAGCTAAAATAAACTTGTTAGCATTTTAATAGCATATAATTTAGAAAATTCATGACAAAAAAAATGATCTCTTTGGCAAGATAGAAGGCAAATTGTAAGAACAAAATTAATATATTTAACTATAGAAAAATCATATATTTTTCTTTTATTCACATGCAAATGTGAATAAAAGGAAATACTAGAATAAACTATTTGTTCATATATCTAACAGAGAAAATATTATTGTTAATAGCAGCAAATTTATACTACAATATTCATGAAAAAATACTTAATAAAGATTTGGGCAAGAAAATGTATAAATATTTCAAAGAAGATAAAATACAAATATCTAATAAACACTTGAAGAGCTGCTCAGCCCAGTAATCAGAGAGATATAAATTAAGATAGTAAGATACAATTTTACACTAATTGAATGGGTAAAACATTAGAGATCCAACAATAAAATATGAGCTATTTATGACTATATGAAGGAGTGGGAGGTCTCAAGCATTGTTAATCACACTGTAAATCGTCACAACTTTGTAAAACAATTGGCAATGTTTACCAGTGTTGAAAATAAGCATATTCTATGACTCAGAATTCTGCTATAATCTAAGGAAACTCTATACTTGTGTACAGAAAGAATGTCTAACAGAATTCTTTGCTGCTTTCTCTACTTTCTCAGTATTCCACTGGGGCCCAAGGGCTTAGGTTCTCAAATACTGCAAATGTTATGGTAGAATCAAGATCACTGCTACTTCTATGTGAACCTAAAACACACAGACCCTAATTCATTGCTGGTCTATAATAATTTTCATTTTATTTTTGAGTGTGTATGTCTTTAAAAATTTTAAGCTATTGTTGGTGTCTTTCAAAAGCAAAAATTTATGGTGTGCTATTGTGAAAGTTCATAGAATCAGATTTTATTTAATTTTGATGACATAGCACTTTTAAAAATATTTGGTTTTTAGAATAGAATATTTATCTTGTAAAGTAATGAGACTTGTAACTGATAGTATTCATGCAGAGATTTTAGGATTAAGTTGATGATATTGATTCTTCTGTATGAAATAAGAGTGAATTTGACTGCAAGTAATAAAAACCTTGATTAGTATTAGTTTTACCAGGTAGATATTTTGCTCTGTGATGCCAAGAAAACAGAGAAATAGCCCATGGATAAGGATGATAAAGTGGTTAGATGATATCATGGGTAACGTAACTCTAAACCCTTTAGACTATTCTGTATGCCTCCTCACTGTTACAGGATTGTTGATGTGCCTGAAAGTAAGGAAATAGGGTGATAGGGGAGAAGAGGGACATGCCAGTTGATTATTTTCCTTTTAACTAAGAAAACAAAAATTTTCCTAGAAATCACAGCCAGCATTCTTCTCATTGGTGCTAGCTGGATTACATGGCTAGACTATCATGTGTAAGGAAGCCAGACTTTCCCAACTGGGTTAAGCCAATCACAGCCATCTTTCTAGAATTCTTGCGATTATTGAATCTTAATAGAAATGGATGAAAGTAGAGTTTTCATACCAAAAATGGGAGAGAAAGTGAACAGAGTCCAGAACACATATTTTTTCCTGTGACCTGTAACTTTGACACTTAATATACTGATTTATCAGATGTGTGCGGTGGCTCATGCCTGTAATCCCAGCAGAGACAAGAGGATTGCCTGAGTCCAGGGGTTCAAGATCAGCCTAGGCAACTTGGTGAGACCTTGACTCTACAAGAAATCAAAAAATTAGCTGGGTGTGGTGGTGTTCACCTGTGGTTACAGCTACTTGGAAGGCTGAGGTAGAAGTATTGCTTGAGTCCAGCAAGATGAGACTGCAGTGGCTGTAAGCTACCACTGCAATGCAGTCTGGGTAACAGAGTGAGATTCCTATTCTAAACAAACAAACAAACAAATACTGATTTGTCTGCTTGAATCTGCCCTAGATATTTGCAAATTTGTAGGAAAGATAAATTGTATATTAATTATTCTCATGGATCCAGTATGTAGAACAATGTCCCACCCCCTGCCAAACAGCAGGCATTCAAAAAATATTTTTCAATGAAGAATGCATTAATGTAAAATAAATAACTCATAAGTCAAGTAGCTCTATAATCAGAGAGCATTTAAATTTTCTCCCAATTCAAACTTTTAAAAAATTCAAATAAGATTTTATTTTCAAGGTTATAAATAGATATCTAGTAAAAAGATTATTTTCATGTAGTCTATTTTTCTAACTTAAGGTTCAAAAGAACCTAAGACAAATATTTATGAATAATAAATGAATTTTAGAGGAGTTTGAAAGCAATAAACTTGCTAAAAGGGATTAAATTATTGCACACTTGGTACTATGTCTTTGCAAACTAACTAACAAAAAAGTTGCTTATCATATTTATTATTTTGAACAATAGACTCAAAGACACTAGTAACATATATAAAGCACTTGCCTTTTTGATTAAGAAAACTATTAATGTTGTCAAATTGTTAATTCATAAAAGATCTGTGCTTTTTCATAGCATGCATCATACATAATAAATAAAGCAAGATTAAAGATTTCCATAAATGAAGACTTCTACATAATTATTATCAATTAATTATTCAAAAAATAACAAAATTGGAATGATAGTTAAAAAAAATGGAGAAATTTGGTGAAGAGTTGGGGGAAAATTGCATCACTAAAAGACCTTTTCTAAGGCAGTTTAGTTTCTTGAAAATGACTGTTAATTTTTGACTACTTCTAAAGCCCAGAATATGTTTGGAATATCTATAGAAATATAACCTTAGTAATAAGGGAAGAAACAAACTTTATCAAAAGAGTTATTTTGGTTTATTTGTTCTGATTGAGTAAACCATTCTTTTCATTGTTGATTTAACATGGCACTGTGATTTCTTACTGAAAATGGTTCTCTGGGAACAATAAAATTTAAACATTTCTCACTGAGTTGTGTTTTTATATTATACAGGTCCCATCAAATGCAGAGTCCATCCATTTCCTTCCAGAAAAAAATAAATAAATAAATCATCGCAGCAAAGATGAGAAATGTGTTGACACTTGTCTTTTAGGATATAGAGCTCTATAATATTGGAAATTGCTTTGCTTACTAAATGCTTTACAGTCTTCTGTCAATAACATTCACATCAACACCAACAAACAGAACTGCTTTTCTACAAATTCTTAATACCATTTAGCACATAGATCCACAGTTATCCCAAAAGTGGGCTTTATTTCCTTTATTTTTTCTGTATTTCTCCAGAGCCACAAAAAAATAAAAAATATAATTCTTAACACATATCTTCTCAATGTAAAACATAAATAAATTATCTTTTTAAAACCCTTATCATTCTTTAATAACATTGAAATTGCTATGCAAATAACACTTCAAGATAAGTCACCTAGCTTCAAATACAGTGATTTTCAGACAGTGGTTTCCAGACCAGCAGCATGAACATCACCTGGGAACTTGTCAGAAAAGCAAATTATTGTCTCCTCTTCCCCAGATCTACTGAATTAGAACCTCTGGGAGTAGGGCCCAGAATTCTATGTTTTAGCAAGTCCTCCAAATGTTTCTGTTGCACTTTAAAATTTGAAAACCCCTGTTCCTAATGCTGTGTGCACAGAATTTCTGGAAGCTTTCTTGAGATTGATAATACCACATAGAGAAAGAATATGGTTTTGTCATATAAAATCCTTATTTTGTTTTATTTTCTGTGATCGATCACAGTTCTTAACCACAATGGTAATTTGTGGTTAGTCTTTTAATTTTGGAGTACACTAAAATAGGAACTTTAACATCAGGTGATAAAGGAGACATTCTTTAAAGAAACTGTGATAATAAATCCCAGAGAAGGATAACTGATAAAATAAGTTTAAGGGTCCTATGGAAATTTTAAATCATTTTTCTTAATCATTTTATTCAGTTACTTACCCTTTTCTTTCTAGTCTGTTTCTTCTAAATGCAGGAGGGAATACATTTTACAAAAGCCAATGTTAATAATGCCTAATACTCTTTGGCAACTGATGGACATACTTAACTTGAACAATCTATAACCTCCTTGAAAATATTGTTTCAGACAGGTTGAATTTAGATACGGTAATATTTTTATTTTGTTTTGGAGAATGCTAGTACTTTCTTTCAGAAGAATAACACAACTGTAATCAATAACAAAAATATTATTAGTAAAGTCGGATCAGAGACTTGTCATGTGTTTTTAAAGCATGTTTTAGCATACTGTTTTCATAAATTTACTGAATTATTTGTAAATTACTTGAGATTTATAGGGTTTACTGTCTTTAAATATCAGGATCCCTTATCCATTTTTAAAGGTTTTCAGTGCCACTCTTTAATTACTAATCAGAGGAGGAATTATTGCAGTCAATTTTGCTGTATCACAGTAGTGGCAATCCAACCAAATTCCTTTAGAAAGATAAATAACTTTAGTGAACAATATTTTCCATAACTCAATAAACACAGTTGATATTAAGTAATACATAATTTTTAAAAACTGGTCAGGTGCGATGACTCACTGCCTGTGATTCCAGCACCTTGAGAGGCAGAACCAAAAAGACTGCTTGAGGTCAGGAGGTCAAGATCAGAGAGACTCAGTATATATGTAAGAGTAGTAGAGTATGGTGGAGCATGACTGTAGCCTTTAGCTACTTGGGAGGCATAAGTGGGAGGATCTGAATCCAGGAGTCTGAGGTTGCAGTGAGTTACGTAGTTCCAGCCTGGGAGGCAGAATAACATGTCTTCAAATACATACATACGTACGTACATAAGTACTTACATACATGCATTGATGATCACACAAAGAAAATGAAATCTTTTAAAATCTGAGAACTAAGGAATGATGAGAGCACAAACTAGCAATACAGGACAAAACAGAATCTGGAACTCTCTTAATGCTCCTCTTCTAACCCATAATAAATACTTCTTCCAACACTGTGTGAATGTCTTGGGGTCCCACAGGATCATACTCGAGGTGGAGCTCGCCGACACATCCTGATCAGGCTTCTCCAGAATTCCCGATCAGGGTCAGCAAGCAACTAACCCCTTAACACTGGGAAGCAAAACGGGCTTCCCTGTTTCTGGTAACATGCTCTGGTGGAGGCTCATTCGGTCCGAGGGGAAGGACTCTGGCAGCGCCCCCCACCCCCTCTCCCGCCTCCACGCCCACACCTCCACCCCCCACTCCCCTCCGCGAAGCAGCGCTTCTGGAGGTAAGCATGCTATGACATGGCCAGCGTTTCTGGCAAGCAAAAACAGCTCGTCCTTCGAGGGTGAAGCACACCAACTTCCATCCTCCTTAAAGAAGTTAGGAGTAAATGATATCTCCCGTACTGAAGAGGTGGACATGTTTATAGATCAAGAAACAGTGGTCCACTTTAATAACCCTAAAGCTCAGCTTCTCTTGCAGCGAGCCCCTTCACTGTCACAGGCCATGCTGCCATGAAGCCGCTGATAGACGTGTTAAGAAACACTCCTGGCATCTGACAACAGCTTGACGAAGATGGTCTGGTTGATTGAAGGAGACTGGCTGAAGCCCTGCCCAAACAATCTGTGGATGGAAGAGCACTAATTGCCACTGGAGAGAAGAGGATGATGATAGAGTTCCAGATCTTGTGAAGAATTTTGATGAGGCTTCCAAGAGTGGAGCAAACTGAATAAAGTCAACTTCCAAGAAGATAAAACTTGTAGATGTTACCAGGAGTCGCTATTTTATATCATGACTGCTTTTTAAAATTGTTTTGTTTATGGATCTGATAAAATGTAGATCTCTAATATTTTTAAGCACAAACCCCTTGGACACTGGAGCTCTTTTCAGTTTTTGCTTATACATAACTCATGCTTTGCCACTAATTTAAACTGAAGAAGACTAAGAATAAAGTTGGAAAATTTAAAAAAACAACAAAAAAAGTCTTGGCCTATCTTCATATGCTTAAATGGTGTAATGGAAGAGGTAAGGGGAAAAAAAGAAAGAGGAAGATTGTATAGCAGAATTAAACTTTATACTTAGGATATTTGTTGTAATATTTTTCAGTGAAGAATCTTAAGTTATATAAATCAATCCATTTGTAAAGAAAAATATTCCCAAGCTACAGTAAAAGAGTGTCTTAATAAATATACCAGTGCCAGGTGGGTTGTTTATGTCCCACAGGATTGAGAAAGGAAATTCAGGACTCACAATACATGCATTGCCAGAATCACGATGTCTATCGTAGTGAATAATTTTACATCAGATGTCCTACAGTTATCTATATGTAGCAATGGCATTGACCGTTGTCACTGAAAGTATAATTTCACTAAAGTTTAAGGGGAAAAAAACCTGAATCATACAAATGTTAAACTTCTCACAGAGGAGAAATTAACCCCTGTGCAGTGTATGTATTCATAAAATGATGCCACAGTTATTTAAAGAATTTTGAAAAGATTTATGTTGACTTCTAATTTAAAAGTTGACTGTTTAATATACGTTTGACTTTTCAAAAGTCATTTGTTTCAAATGACACCTTAACTAACAATACCAAAACATATATAACATGTCCATGCATATAACATGTCCATGCATAGAATGATGCTTTGCACTAAAAAGTGCTCTAGTTATATTTGCTGAATAGAAATTAAACAAAAATTAAGAACAATGTATTTGTTAAATGATTTACATAAATAGTCATAAAGTATATAAAGATGTCTTTCTTGAGAATGAACCCAACTAAAAAAGGTAAAACAATATTAGGGTAAAGGTCACAACTTACTATCACCAAATACAGACTAGTTTGTGTGTGTGTGAGTGTGTGTGAATGTGTGTGTGTGTGTGTGTGTGTGTGTGTGTGTGTGTGTGTGTGTGTGTGTGTGAATAAATTGTTGAGGTCATCTTCATGAATCTGCCAACACATGGGCAAGAGTAAAGTATATATGCAAGAAATCTTTTTTCTTAGATTCTAAGCCAATTGGAGGGAAGAGTAATGAAGGACAAAAGGTATTTATTCTGCTTCAGACAGGATATAATTTCAAATATTTTTCATGTCTCACACACATTTTAATTGTTATTGGCAAGAATCATATATTGCCCAAGCATGTTGTAAGGTTTAATATAAATTTTTTTAAAATTCTAGTGAAAAAGAGAAAGCAACTCCTCTCTCCTCTTTTCTTTCAGAGCATTTTACTAAAAACAAATTTCCCTGTCCCTTTGAGATGTACCTAAATCTTTTTAAAACTTAAATAAACCTTATAAACCAATAAGGTCCTTCTCAAGGAGTTGAAGTGTAGTCACCAAGATAGCACCCCTATCTCCCAGAGTTAGGGAGGGGAGGAGCCCAATCAATGGGCTTCTTACTCCAAAACCACTTCCTGTTACAAAGATATAAGAAATTATTTTTTCGTTGGAAAAAACAACTAGCTGATGCAATGTTATCCCAATCAGCAAATGAATTTACGGTGAACTATGTGTGACAAACAGTGTTGTCAAGTCCTCTTGTTTGAAGACTAGAGATCATTTATTTACCTTGAGAACATATATATGTAATGTCTCTACCTATATAAAAAGATGAGGTGTTTTCTGTTTTTGTAATCTCTTAGCAATTTGTATGTGATGCATATCATTTTCTGCCTTACTACTTATTCAATAATAAAACTGTTGTCTTTCTCTTTGACTTTTGCAGTGCAGTTTTTTGAGCTGGGAGGAAACTTTGTGTTCAACAATACTTCCCCAACAGTATGTAACAAAGACAAGAAATTTATTTTTTGTTTGATACAAATGTCTATTAATTGGCTGAAAATATTTTATTTCAAACAAAGCAAGTGACCAATATTTAAAGAAAAATATTTTATCTTACACAATACCTCTGTGTGTATGATTTTCTATATTCACTTTTTATCTTTTAGTTTAATACTATGCTCAACTCAACCTCAACAATAAAAAACAAAACAGTAACACATTTGAGAATTTATGTCTAGAATAAAATGCTTAGAGAAAAAAAGGTGGGAGGGAATGGAAACAAAACTACTTTTAGATTTCTAAACAAGGAGGAAATGTTTAAGGGACAACGGAAAAGTTAGTGAATAAAGCAGCAAGGGTTTAGAACCAGGAGGTACAAAAAAGACTCACTGTGCTGGAAATTTTGAAAATTACTCTGGAGAAAAACCTCTTACATGTAAAATAAGGGCATAGACACCAAAGAATAATGGAACTAAAAAAAAAAAAAAACTACTATAAGCAAACATAGGATAAAATGACTAAATTGAGCAGGAAAGGTTAAACTTCTGTAAAAATATATGAACAAGTAACATGACTGAACAGAATTATAGATGGTATGGGTTGTATAATGATGAAGATAAAACCAATTGAAATGGACAGACCAATATAAATCACAGTGTTTTATCCCAATAACTAGAATAATTGCTGAAGGAGCAGATACAGGCAATAACTTGTGCCACATTAAAAAAAAAAAGGAAGTTAAACATCTGAGCTTTGTGGTTTTTTTCCCCCTCAGCGTTTTTTAAATTCTTTTATTTATTTTTTATTTTTTGAGTCAGAGTCTCACTCTGTTGCCCAGGCTGGAGTGCAGTGGTACACTGCTCATGGCCACCTCAGCTTCGACCTGCTGGGCTCAGGCAATCCTTATACCTCAGCATTCCAAGTAGCTAGAACTACAGGCACATGCCACCATGCTGGCTAATTTTTTGACTTATTGTAGAGATGAGGTCTCACCAAGTTGCCCAGGCTGTGTTGAACCCCTGGACTCAGGCAATCTCCTCACTTTGGCCTTCCAAGGTGCTAGGATTACAGGCTTGAGCCACCATGCGTGGCCCTTAGCATTTTTTTTTAAAACCAAGTACTCAATATCATTTTTATGAAAGCAAATTAAGAGAGAAAATTCTCTAGTCTCTGTGAGACCCACAAATTCTTTAGCTACTCTACAATTACTTTCTTAAGGAAAGGTAATGAGTGCTTAACAGTTTGTTTATTTTTCAGTTATATAGGGAACCATGAAATTAATCTCCCAATATGTGAAGTTAAAGGGTCTTTCAGCATAATGTGCCCCTTTAATGTTTGCAAGACATTCTAAAGTAATTATTTTGTAAAACAAGCTTAATCACAGAGATCCCAACCCCCACCCCACTTACCCACCCTAAAACATTCTAAATGACTGCAACACCCTAAGCTCTATAGTAGCTTTGCATAGGTCATAAACTTGGATTTAGTTTATCCCTCCTCAATGGCGCCTGACGAACCTTTTCAGAAGAAAATGTAGAAATCATTTGTAATTTTAGCAATTGCCTACTTACTATAGGTATAGGACAGATAGAAACATTCATATTTATTGACTTGATTTTTATATTTAAAACAGCAAAGAGTTCTGTTGGCATGAAGAAAGATAATCCTGTGCAATTCAAGTCTGAGCCTTCTGTGTATCAAGAAAAATGTAAGTGTCTTGGTTCCATTTCCTCATGTCGTCCATGTACTTTAAAAAATAAAGTAAGTACTTATGCACTTTTGACATAATTGAGTATCATCTGATGGGAAACATTAGGTGTTTTGGTTAATGATGTATTACACAGGGTTGTTTTTTAACTGGGTAAAAACAAAGGATGGAAACTTAGATTTTAGTCTTTTATGTTCCTCTTCATCTCTTTTCATACTTCTTTCCGTTTATATAGAGAGGTATTCTATAGCCGTTATCTAAAGTATTTTAAAAGCCGGGCTCAGTGACTCAGACTGTAATCCCGTGCCTTTGGGAGGCTGAGGTGAGTGGATTGCCTGAGCCCGTGGGTTCGAGATCCACCTGGGCAACTTAGGGAGACCTCATTTCTACAATAAGTCAAAAATCAGCCGGGCGTGGTAGCGCGTTGGAGCCCAGCAGGTCAAGGCTGCGGCAGCCGGGAGTGGCCGCTGCATTCCAGTCTGGGCGACAGAGTGAGACTCCAACTCAAAATAAATAAAATAAAATAAAATAAAATATTTTAAAATATCTTACTAAGACTTCCTGAAGTAGTTTTATTTTATTTTTTCAAACATAAAGTTAGATGGTCTGGAAGGACAAAAATAGTGAATTAAACAACATATTCTTCTTTTTAAATCTTAAAATTTTGCACAGTTATCAGTCATGAAAAGCAGATTAACTTCTTTATTTTATTACCTTTTGGTATTTTTTAAACTTAAATAAAAAGCAAGTGGCTATGGATCTTTACTTGTTAGTTACATTTTAGGACAATTGATGCTGTGATTCTTCAGTTTTTTCTGTTTGTTTTTGTTTTTAGGTATCTTTAAGACCAATACATATGACATTTGCTTGTTTTGCTTGTCTAGAGATCAGAATATTTCTTATAATAGCATTTTAGAAAATTAATCTTTCAGTATGTTTATAGGGAGAAACCTAAAGCATTGTCTGAGACAGGACTTGCTATGACACAGTGATGACTCACACTGGAAGCTTGTTGGGATGCATTTGGATTGCACATGCCTTCAACTTAAAAAAATCATATTTTGAAAGAACTCTGAAGTACCCCACTCATATATAATAGAACAGATATACTGAAGAGAACATAATTAACTATGAGTGGACCCAGGACATAGACACAGGCTGCTATAATTTTGACTGCTTGAATTTAGCCAAATTGGCGTGTTTTTTGTTTATTTTTTCAGTTACAAAACAACTGAGATGTACTTGCTTTTTAAGTCACTTCCAAAATGACCATTCTGTAGTTCCATAATTTATGTTTTTTGGAATTATGATTTGACCAATTCATATCTGGTGCTAATCAGGACAAGATTAAGGCAATCTCCTCAAGCTTGAGGTTGCCTAAATCTTTTAACTTAATGATTTTCAAATTTCCAAGGTATTTTGTCATCTATCCAAATTAAGGGTGATTTACTTTTCTGGACTTGACAGTATTTTTAACTTTTTAAAAAATGATGTAGAGATTTCAGGCATTAAAGAAAAAGAAACTAGTCAGAGTTTTATATTCCTTTTAAGTCCCTGTGTATTTAATTTTCAAATAACTCAACGATAACCTGAAGTCCTGAGAATGAAACTCAAAGTTAGCCTTTTAAGTCTATTTGAATTAAAAGCTCAAACAACTCAAAGCTATCAAGACATTCTTAGTCCAGAATTGGCATTATTTGAACCACTGAAGACAAATGACAGAGGCCTGTTTTCAATATTTCACTAGATTTACACAGGAAATTTCTAGACTAAAGCTTTTGCAAAGAGAGGAGATCTTCTAATCATATTTTTTAAATGACATTTTTCTAGTTTCTTTTCTGTGTAAAATTCATGATTTCTACCCATAGTGAAATTGTATCAGGATCTGATCATGGCATTATGGAACTAAAGCTAGTCTAAAGATGTTTCTGAGATTAGAGTGATAAGTCATATGAACAAATTAGAATTGGAATAAGTTATTAATTCTTAGTGCAAAAAATTAAGATATTTTATTAAACTTTACATATTTAGACTATCTTTATTAAAAATATTTGTTATAACATTAATTTTTCTGTATTTCCATTGCAAAGAAAAATCAGTAAGTGGTTGGCTCTTGTAGGATTTCTGTCTTCATTTCTTGATAGTTGAGGATGTCTTATTATATATTACCACAAATAAAATATTAAAATTAATTATCCTGAGTTTTAATTTATATGTAATATAGCAAGACATATTCACAGAACATATTAAAGCAAAAAACAAACTAATTTAAAGAAGGAGGTCTTGAGAAATTTAGTAAAAAGATATGAATGATAAAAGGAATATAAACCGGGCTTGGTGGCTCAGCCTGTAATCCCACGCCTTTAGGAGGCTGAGGTGGGTGGATTGCCTGAGCCCGCGGGTTCGAGACCCGCCTGGGCAGCGAGACCTCATCTCTACAATAAAATAAAAAAATCAGCCAGGGGTGGTAACGCGTGCCTGTAATTCTGGCTACTCGGAAGGCTGAGGCGGAAGGATCACCAGAGCCCATCAGGTCAAGGCTGCGGTGGCTGGGAGTGACCACTGCACTCCAGTCTGGGTGACAGAGTGAGACTCCAACTCAAAAAAAAAAAAAAGAATATAATTTCTGTAAACAAACCATAGACATTCAGTTTCAAGTAATAATAGATTCTAAAGGAAGTAGCTTCCAGTGGACATGAATGTGTATGCCACATTAATGAACAGTCAAACATTGTCATGTGCTAATAAAAGTAAAAAGGGAAATATTTTGAAAACTTCCTTAGATCAGAAAAAAAATGAGTCCAGAGATCAAAATGTCAGGCATAACTGATGAAAATAAACATAAAAATTGACTTTTAAAAAATGTTGGAAAATAAAAAAAAAACCCTCTAAGATTCTGATGAAAAGAAACAGCTTAGTTACAAAAGACAGAAATTGTATTGGTGTCTGAATTAAAACAAAGTCAAGCAAAACTAAATACCAGAAAATTAAAGGAGCACTATCTATAGAAACTTTGATAGTATGAGATTTTCAGAAGATCTATTGCATAATTTTATGTTAAAGAGCAAATAATAAAAGTAATCATCTATTTAAAGTTTGAAAATATATGCATTCATATCGCTTCCTAAAATCATGTAATTAAAATTGTTCAAAATTGAGAAAGCCAAAGGTTTGGGGAGAAATGATATTGTGTCATATTTTTATTTTCCTAAATGACCAAGTCAATATCTACATTTTTTTCTTTCAATATGTTTTCCAGTTCTCCATTATGAAGTGGAGCTTTCATCCCTTTTCCTTGAACCAGCATAGACTTCCCTGACTGTCTCAACTGCTTTGGGTTGAACTGTGCCCTTTCCTTGGTTTAAAAAAAAAAAAAAAAAAAGAAGTTCTAATCCTAGTTTCTCAGAACCTTATTTAGAAATAGTGTCATTGCAGATATAATTATTTAAGATAAGGTCATATTGGAAAAAGTTGGGTCCTTACAGTAATATGACTGGTGCCTTTATACAAATATGGTCACATGAAGACACACATAGGGAGAATGCCATGTGAAGATGGAGGTTTGTAGTGATGCATTCACAAGCCAAGAAATACCAAAGATGATGAGCAAATCATTAGAAGCTTGGAAGAGGCAAGGAAGGATTCTCTCACAGGTTTCAAAAAAAAGCATGACGTTACTGACACCTCAATTTCAGATTTTTACTTTCCATATGTGGACAACACAATTCTGTTGTTTTAAACCACCCAGTTTATTGTACTTTGCTATGTCAGCCCTAGGACACTCATATAATGACCAAAAAAGTATGGCATAAATGATGCTATATGCTTTTTTTGGATATAGGACAAGAAGATGATAAATTTTTCACCTGGTTCTTTCTCTCAGGAAAAGTTCCTTGAGAAACCTGAACTGATGTAGAAAAAGTGTGGGTACCCTGAATCTAGCATGCTAAGGAGACCACGTAGAGAAGTCACAATGAGGCAAAGAGAAATGTCAAGACTCAGATTTTCCATACACTAGCTGTTTGAGTCTTTTCAAACCAGGCACCAGATATATAAACGAGTGACATTTCAGCTAATTTCAGTCCCAGCCTTGCCAGTGTCCCAGGTGACACCATGTGGATAAATTACAAGCATTTCCAAAACTCAGACTGCACATTTGCAAGCAAAATAGGTTTTGCTGCTACAATAGGTCACCAGGTTTTGTGGTTTTTAGAATAACTTTAAGAACCAAAATAAATGTTAATAACATAATTTGAGAGCTGTCAAAGCAAAATGAAATGGGAGTGTCTTTGGGAGCAGACAGTAAGTGGGCAGAAATTGGAAGACAGGAAAGTTTTAAGAGAAGTTCTGAAAATCCTCAATGAGACTGTTAGTACAACTCTGATGACTTTTAAAGAAGTTGCCATTGAGTGCTTAAAGTAACAAAAGAAAAATATCTTTAGAAGATGGAAGACAACAGTCATAGGTTATGTAATAGCACAAATTTAGCATCATTGTCATTTTGCAGGAACTAGAAAATAGGAAGTGTAACTAATGAAATTATATTATAATTATATTATATAATTATAGACCACAATATGGTCCTGAATAAACTTTACTTAGTGATGATGGTTTATCTTATTTTATATATTACTACAACGTTTTGTCAGAAATTCCTACATTTATATTCATAAAAGATATTGGTCTGTAGTATTTGTCATGTCTCAGCTTTTGTAATGCAATGCTAGCCTTATAAAATGAATTGGACAGTGTTTTGTCCTCTTTTATATTAAAGACAAGTATGTTTATAATTGACATCATCAGCAAGGGTACCTGCATAATCAAAATTTGTATACCTACCCCATATCTTTATAATAAATAAATAAAATAAAAGTATACTATTTATTTCCAAATATTTGGAATATTTCATCTATTTTGATGAATGTTACATATGAGTTGGAACAAGTACATATTTGACTGTTATTAGGTATAATGTTCTATAAATACCAAGTGGGTCAAGTTGTTTGCTCGAGATTATTTTGGACATTCTGTGTTCTTACAGTTGATTGGTACTTGAAAAGTAATAGGTTCTGCCTACCTTTTTGGTTTTTGAGAACTTATGTTTCAACTATAATTGTGGATTTGTCTGTTTTTTTTTTTCTGTGAAATATATCAGTTTTGGTTGCATGTATTTTGAAATTCTGTTGTCAGAGGTTTGTTTTTTTTTTTTGAGTTGGAGTCTCACTCTGTCACCCAGACTGGAGGGCAGTGGCATCCTCACGTTCACTGCAGCCTCAACCTGCTGGGCTAAGGTAATCCTTTCACCTCAGTCTTCCAAGTAGCTGAAACTACAGGTATTTGCTACCATGTCTGGCTTATTTTTTGATTTATTGTAGTGGCAAGTTTTCACCAAGTTGCCCAAGCTGGTCTCGAACCCGTGGACTCAGGCAGTCCTCTCACCAAGGCCTCCCAAAGTGCTTAGGACTAGAGGCTGAACTATCGTGCCTGACATCTCTTTTTTAAACTATAAAATATCTTCTAAAATATCACTGATAATATGACTTGTCCTAAAGTCTACTTTGATTAATATTAACATAGTTACTACTGCTCACTATTGATTAATATATTTGTTTCTTCGTTTGTCATCATTTTGATTCATCTATATTATCACATTTGAAGTCAGTTTCTTATACATACGTATGTATAACTACATACAGTTATACATACAGTTTCAACTACATACGTATGTAGTTGGATCTTGTTTTTATAATGAAATTCAATTATCACTGTCTTTCAATTAGAATGTTTAGAATTTTATATTTAAGGATATTATTGACATGGCTGAATTTGAATTTATCACCTTGCTATTTGTTACTATTTTCTTGTTTGCCTTAAAATAATTTGTCTTTATATTTATTTTTATATTATTTTGCATTAATTGGGTATTAATTCCATTTTATGACCAATATTATTTTATCAATTATATATATTTTCATGTAAGTACTTTACCTATTGTTTGTAATATATATTTTACTTATCAGAGTCTATATGAAATAACATACAACTTCATGTATACTGTAAGAAACTTACAACTGTATACTTTCATACCCTCTCTTCAATTCTTTGCACTTTTCGTTATATATTTTAATTTTATATTTACTATAAATTTCATAATACATTGTTTTAATTTTTACTTGTGGAAATTATCTTTTAAAGTAATTAAAATAAGAATATTAGCTTTTATATTTAATTTTTGCTACTTCTGATACTTTTATTCTATGGGAGCGTAAATCCAAGTTTCTTATATCATAGTTCAGCTCTGCTGGTAAAAAATTTTTTCAACTTTTACTTGTCTGAAAAGGCTTTATTTTGCCTTCAATTTTGAAAGATGTATTTTGCTGTACAATTGACCCTGGGATAATGCAGGAGTTAGGGATACGATCATCCCATACAGTTGAAAATTAGCATATATCCTATAACTCCCCCCAAACTTAAGTACTAATAGCCTACTGATGACTGGAAGCCTTACCCATAGCATAGTCAATTAGCACATATTCTGTATGTTATATGTATTATATACTGTATTCTTAAAATAAAGTAACATATAGAAAAAAATATGATTACAAAATAATAAGGAATCATTAAATGGAAATGAATAATCATAAAGGTTTTCCTCATTACCTTCACAATAAGTAGGCTGAGGAGTAGGAGGAAGAAGAGGGTTTGGCTTTGCTGTCTTAGTGTTATCAGATGGTGAAGGAAATCCATGTATAAGTGAACTCATACAGTTCAAACTCATGTTGTTCAAGTGTCCAAGGTTTATAAGGTTTTTTTTTTCCAATACCCTAATAATGATACATCATTGCCTTCTGATTCTTGCTGTTTCTGAGAAGTGGTCTGCTGTAATTTTCACCTTTGTCAACCAATAAGTAGTGCATTAAAAAAAAACCAAAAAACACTAGATGCCTTCAGTGTTTGTTTTCAAGAATTTGACTATGATGTGGTCATATGCTTGTTTTTCTTTCCTTTTTCATTTCTTTTTCCTCTTCTTTCTTCTCTTCCTTCTCTTCTCGTTCTTATTTTGCTTTAAACAATTTTTCTTCCTCCTCTAAGTTTATTTCCTCCCGATATTCAAAAAAAGAAATAACACCAGACTTACACAGACTTTTTTCAGAATGTAGAAAAAGAGTAAATATGTTCTAATTTATTTTATGAATTCAACTTTAACTTGAAACTAAAACCTGCAAAAACATAGAAAAAGAAAATTATGGGCAAATCTATTTCATGAACATAGATGCAGGAATTCTCAACAAAATTTTATTAAGTTCAGTGATATCTAGAATGGATACTATTTATGACTGAATGGTATTATTCCAAGTGTATAAGGGTGGTATAACATGAAAAACCATATAAATTTACCATATTAAGAGAAAGAAAAGAAGAAAGATTACTAGAACATCTTGATAGATGTAGTAAAAGCATTTGACAAAAAATTCAAAGTCCATTCATGACAAAACTTCTTATCAAATTAGGATT
Organism: Carlito syrichta; assembly: GCF_000164805.1. Classification (NCBI taxonomy): domain Eukaryota; kingdom Metazoa; phylum Chordata; class Mammalia; order Primates; family Tarsiidae; genus Carlito; species Carlito syrichta. The sequence continues at coordinate 714,266 of NW_007259262.1, forward strand.
AAAAGAAGATATCTTTAATTATAGAACAATATCTACTTTAAAAAAACCCACAGCTAATATCATACTTAGTGATATATTATTAAAATTTCTTCTTATATAGATACAAGTGCTAATTATCAACATTTTCTTTCAGTGTTGTTCTTGTGGCCTTAGTCAATGTAATTAGACAAGAAGCAAGAATAATTTGGATAAATGAAGAAAACCTCTCATTATTTATTTATTTATTTTTTGAGTTGGAATTTCACTCTGTCGCCCAGACTGGAGTGCAGTGGCCGCTCTCGGCCACCGCAGCCTCGACCTGCTGGGCTCCGGCGATCCTTCTGCCTCAGCCTTCCAAGTAGCCGGAATTATAGGCGCGCGCTACCACACCCGGCTGATTTTTTGATTTATTGTAGAGATGAGGTCTCGCTCCCCAGGCGGGTCTCGAACCCGCGGGCTCAGGCAATCCACTCACCTCAGCCTCCCAAAGGTGCGGGATTACAGGCTGAGCCACCGAGCCTGGCTAAAATCTTTCATTATTTATGTTTATGTTTTTTGGAGAAAATTCAAAAGAAACTTCAAAATAAAGATTTCAACTAATAAGTAAATTTAAAATAATTTAACAAAAAGTCTCAATACAAGAATATGTAAAATTAAACTTATTTCTATATGGCAATAAAAAATAAATAGAATATAAATTACAAATTACAGATCTAAATTAAATAAAGAAATATGCCATTAAAGAAATTGGCAAAATCAATATTATAAAAACATTTACTATTTCTTTGGAAGAAATTAAACCAATTCTTCTTTTAAAATGGTGCAGTATGGTCTGGGTGAGGTGGCTCATGCCTATAATCTTTCCACTTTTGGAGGTCAAGGTGAGAGGATTGCCCATGGGTTCGAGACCAGCCTGGGCAACTTGGTGAGACCTCATTTCTACAATAAATCAAAAAATTAGACTGGCATGGTGGTGTATGCCTGTAGTTCCAGCTGTTTGGAAGGCTGAGGCAGAAGGATCATCTGAGCCCAGCAGGTTGAGGCTGCAGTGGTTGTGAGTGTGCCACTTCACTTCAACCTGGGTGACAGTGTGAGACTCTAACTCAAAAAAAAAAAAAAAAATGATGTAGTACAAATTAGAAAAGATGTGAAATTTTATAGAGCTTAAGCAAGATAAAAAGAGGAAATTAATTTAGCTAGTTTGTAGGATGGTGCCTTAAAAAGAGTTTTGGGAAAAGGGAACATTTGCAGTTGTGGTTTATCAGCAGTTGCTTGAGCAATGTGTGTTCAGTCACGTGGGACTTAAACTCTTGAGAATACTAAGAAAATGGCGGCAAATAAAAGTAAGTGATGTCATACAAAGCTTAAAGTGGAAATTTGTTAAGTCTTCAAAGTTTCTCATTGTCTCTCCTATTGTTTAATAGGGAGGTTGAATATTATAATTTGGCCATATTTAGAGTTATTCAGAAATCTAGATTGATACAGTTCATATTGATTATGGTCCCATATTCATTGGTGCTGGTTGCCATCAGGGCTTTTTGTGGCTTTAGACTTTTTAGTTGAATTTAAATTACCTGGTCAATAAGTTTTTATGCAAAAGCAGTTAAGACTCTGATGGGAACAAAGCAAACAACCTACAGAAAGCAAATATCAATATCAGAATTATTAGAATGTCCTTGGACAGTGTATTTCAGTCAAGAGTCTTGATAAAGCCAATAGAACAAATTTCATTCCTACTTTGAATTTATAGATAAGAGAAATTTGATATAAATTTGTATTACTCTTATTTTTATCTAGTTTCTTATCAGATTTTCTAATCTTCTTACTTATGTTAAAAATATCCCATATCTCTCTTGGTAGTAAGATGTATTCTTCTTTCCCTAAGTCAGTACATGTATTGCCCTGTAAACTGAGTATATTCAAAGTATTTCAACACAGCTTGCTGAGTTTTTATCAAGTCTTGTAGTCTTACTTAGGTTGCCTAGGTTATTAATGTTTGTTTTCATTATGGCATAATAAATTCTGTTTCTTAGCTTTGCTTGACTGTCAAAGCTGTACACTCAGAGAGAAAACAGCTATCCAGGATTCACTGGTAGACATAGTTTGTTATGTCTTTCTTCAGGCTTAAACTTCTTCAAATTCCAGTGAATATCTGGAAGTTTATTCGCATGCCTTTCTATATGGTGCCATAGTTATTTAAGAACTCAGTATCTGCAAGAAAAGAAAAGAGTAAGACTTTTGTATAGTTTACAAAAATTAGGTCAGATAATTAGAAAACCAGAAAACTGGTGGAAATTGAAACAGTTTTAATAGTGGACAGATTAATAAGAACTCTCTAATAATTTTTCAATCTCAGCGATTGAAAAATGTTCAAACAATTTGACCCAGAGTCCATATTTAGGTACCAAAACTATTCATCAGATAGCTTTTTCTTTCTTTTTTAAATTCCTGAAGGAATTTCTAGAAGCAAAAGTCCCAAATTAATGTTATGTTCCATAGTTTTAGGAAGGTTGGGAACATGGAAATATAACACATTGCCACAAAAATGTAGATTTTTATTAAAAACAACAATAACTCTGGGGGGACTGTGGTTATAGGCACATATCAAGATATCTTGTCTCCTCAACTTGAAAAGGTCAAAACATTTTGTAGTGATGGCAATGTGGCTAATGGCAAATAGAAATGTAGTTTATGTGGCTGTAGAAGGCAGTGATTATTTCAGTTTAAGGAAAGTAAGTTCATTTATGGTCTCTTTACAAAGCCTGCTTTTGGGTACCTTTAATCATTAGATACAGTTAAATATGCAACAACTTTGTGGGGAATAATAGTCTAAGGTGTTTCTCTTTGGATTTTTAATATTAATCATTCAAAAGTCTCTTTAGCAGTATATAATAAAAGGTAAGTGTTGTTGTTGTCTTGCACAAAGAAACTGTTTCTTGGGGAAAATAGTACAAATCCAACAAACTGATTAATTAAACTTTTTGTCTAGAAAGTGGATCCATTGGTATCAAGTGTAACCTAAATGACAGATTGTATCTTTAGTATTCATACTAACAAAATTGGAGAAGTAACTTGTAAAATCTCATTTAGCAATCAAGAACCCTAACCCAACAAAGAGTAGGAAATGAAAGCCAAAAAAATTTAGACGAGAACAAGACAAAGAAAACCTTGTCTCTACAATTAAAAAAAAAAAAAAAAAATTAGCCGGGCATGGTGAACCATGCCTGTAGTTCCAGCTACTTGGAAGGCTGAGGTGGAAGGATTTTCTGAGCCTAGCAGGTCAAGGCTGTGGTGACCTTGAGCATGCCACTGCACTCCAGCCTGGGCGACAGAGTGAGATTCCAACTCAAAAAAAAAAAAAAAAGAAAGAAACTTGTGATGGATAGACGTGAAGAAGATAAATATATGATGTCATTAACTGAGAAACAGACATCCAACAGTCAACTTCCTAAAGTTTCCCTTTAATGAGGTTCAAAACAACAACAAAACAATAACAACAAAAAATCAGTGTCATTTTTAGTAAACTGGATTTCTGGACTGAAGATCATGTAGGAGTTTCTGTGGTTTATTCTTGGGAGAGACACTCAGATCCGTTGATAATAAGCTCTCATTAAACACTTACAAAATGTGTCCATATCAGTCTACTGTAAAAGAGCCAGTTCAAGGTAGGGGTGAGATCACCAGATGTTTGGGACAGTAAGTAAGAAGCTTATGTAAACAGTCTATGACTTTTTGCTGGAGGGGAACCAGGAGCCATGAACACTAAGTGCAGTCTTTGGCCACAGACACTGAAGAGCTTCAAATAGTTTAGTACTTTTTAATTTAAGTATGCCATTCATTGATTCTAATTTATCTGAGGATTGTGAAAGTGAAGCTTCTAAGAAAAGGAAGAACCTTACCAAGTATCTTAATTATGGTTCCAATAAAATGAATACCCCTATCTTAAACAAATAGATGAATTTTCCCAAGAGGGAAATGGAAAGATTAAAAGTTTCTTTCTTTTGTATTATCAGAGCAGATGCTTTTTGGCAAAGAAAGGCTCTCGCTAACTAAATGCATACAGATTATAGTAGGAATATGTTTATAATTACATGAGGTAAAATTGAATTAAGTCAATTTGTAGATGTGTGGAGAATCCTGAAGATGTAGGCTCATGTTCATGACTCATTTTTACAGTTTTCTCGGATTGTGGGATTCACAGATGGAAAGTGCACTAGAGACATCCTCTGTAATCTCCTTGTTTTTTCCTAAGGCTTCTTTAAGATGGTTTTAAGTTACATGGTAGGTTAAAATGTTTTGAGAGACTCCACTTCAGTGTTTCAGGGAGTATGTAGAGCTATTTGCTGTGGGCTAGAGCATATTGGGAGTAATAAACCATTTTCCATTTCAGTGTGAGGTTTCTGTTTGTTTGTTTTCAGAATTGTGTGCTTGATCCTGGAGTTGCCCCAAGACAGGAGAAATCTCTACAGAACTTTGTCAACTGTACAACTACTACACTGTACCATGGGGTTAAATGGGAAGCTGTAAAAAAAAGTGCATCTAGTATCCTGCTGAGTGAGTTAGAATCTTCAATGCTTGTCCTAGTTGTTTATATACAAATACAAACAAAGTCTTGTGATTATTAGGTAGTTAAAGGTAAGGGGTTTTGAAGGAAATGCTTCATGTTACTGAAAACAGTCTCTTGTGACTATCCAGGTCAAAGGTTCAGATATTTCAATTTTCCTTAGATTACGTAAAGAGTCAGTCAGTTCAGAAAGGTAAGAAATCCTTTGTACAATATCTTTTGGGAACAAGAACTTCTCTAAGTTTTCTTCTAGTAATTGGTCAGAGAAAATGCTAAATAGCTTCCAATTTTTGAGGGAACAAGATTTACCATTTTGTATGCTGTTGTGTCCTAGCAAATGTACTTGTGTAGAATAAAACTAAAGTTTGTTCTTAAAAGCTTTGTCAGCAAGAGGGGGAAATCAATTCTGTAAGACTCTCAGTCTGGAGATGAGAACAGAAGACCATCCATCTGCAATTTAAGAATGAAGCCCTGGCTGTATATTTGCAAAATGTAAGAGAATACTTCTGTAAATCTGTAGAATGGAACTATCACATATATTGTTTATTTCCCTAAGTCAACATAAAAAAGCAGGTATAAATTTGGATTGGAAAGGTATGTTAAAACAAAACACAATGGAACAAGACAGAAAAACAAAAGCTGAGTTTAGATAAACCCCTACGTTTATCATCCCAAGGGTTGAGAAATGATAGTACCGTGTCACAGGTTGGAAACTGTAGGGAATGAGAAAGTACCAACTTGTCAACGGTTTATGCATCTTGCACAAGGTGGTAATGACATCCATTTGTCATTTTGATGGGCAGAAGAGGTACAACAAGGGGATTTTGAATTCTTTTGGGGGGTATGTGATATGATGTGTCTTCAAAAGTCTCTTTTATTACTAAGCATTGTTTGAGTTTCAGGAAGACATGGATGGATGAAGAACTTATTAGTTTCAGCCTCCTTCATATGCTCTAGTTATAAACTACCTTTAGCCAAAAGACCACTGGAAAGAGTCAGGGTATGTGATGCCAATAGTGAAGGTGTCAGAGTGAGTAATCAGTCCATGCTATCAGAAAACTATGGGTCAGGCTTCATCTTCTTCATAAAAAACCATCTGGTTCTTCTTTTGTAATGGTACCTCATTCCCAAATAAGTCTTGCCCCTCCACAGACTCATTGTTGCAAAATCTCAAAACAGAAAAGTATGTTGATAGTTCCAGAGAGACAGAAAGTGGGTGAGAAGAATACTGTCTGTGTGGTATTTAACATTCCTACCAATGAACTCTCTTTTTTACTCTGGAAAAGAAATGAGGAAAGGTGGTATGATTTACGGTAGGTAACTTAGCCCTGGGAGTCATATATAAAATGAGGTTTTCACACACACACACACACACACACACACACACACACACACACACACACAGTCAAATTTTGATACATATATTTAACTTGATTTTGGTAATCAATCTATTTTACTTTCTCTAACCAAATAGTATCAATGAATCCCATAAAAAGATAAGCTAATTGGTGGATATTAGAGAGTCCTAAATTATATATCCCATGGACACTCAACTCCTGTGTTGAATTTTTGTCTTTCATTGTGAGGGTTAGATATATAATTACATATCACAATCTAATCTTGACTAGAGCTTAGAGCTAAACCATAACAAGGATGGTCACTATTCTGAGCTAGTTATAAGACACAGTGAGGGAATATTATCTAATAAGAATTGCATGTTCAACAAAGAAAGGCAGAGGAAAAAGAAGTGGTCCTGGCAAAGTGTGAGAGGAGGAAGAGCAGGAACAGAGTAAAGAATGTAAGAGGTTGAGTGCAGGGAAGAGGAAGGAGGCCAAACCCAAGTTGAATCAAGCGAGAAAGAGCAAGTTCAAGGTTGGATTTATTAGTCTTTTAAATTTGTATGTTTATATTGCTTTTAATATTTATTGATATTATTAGAAATACTTAATTTATATTTCTAAGCCCTCTTCAGAGCAGTTTTATAATTATCCTGTGTTTTAGAGTTCTTTTTTATATGAATAAAAAATATTGATGTCGATAATTTGGAAGAATTGAATCCTCTGAATCTTAGGCATTATGCGGGTGACTAGTTTATTCATACTTCAAGTTCCCCAGAGTGGTTGAAGCCCTAAACTGATTTTAGTAACATTCTGACAAAGTTTGAAGAATTTGGAGCTACTTGTACCTGAGTGTTTATATATTCAAAATACACTCAAATACCAACCAATAGTAAAATGTATTAAAAATTGTTGTTATAATCTTTTGAATTCTGTAGGGCAATAGTGCTCAACTAAAGGCAATTTTATCCCCAGGGGATGTATGACAATAACTGGAGACAATTTTAGCTGTCACAATTGGAGAAAAGTGATTGACTTCTCGTGTGTTGACGCCAGCGAGGCTGTTAAGCATCTTCCCATACTCATGACAGCCCCCATCACAAAGAATTATCCAGTCCAAAATGTGAATAGTGCAAAGTGGAAAAATTCTGCCATAGCACTATGAAGTGAGCTACACATAACCACATGGATGAAAGACACCAGATACAGAGGAGTTTTATACTGAATAGTTCCATTTACAGCAACTTCAGGACCAGGCTAATCAAACCCATTCCCATGTTAAGATTCAGCTTAACAGTTTTCTTTCATGGGAAAAAGCAATCAGAGGGCAGAAAGGGGTCAGTGACAGTGGTAGTATTCTAACTAGCATGAGTACTGGTTCCACACTTTTCCTTCTGAAAATTCTTTTAGCTATACATTTAGTATTTGTATACTTTTTTTGTTTCTCTATGTTTTTAGTAAAAAATCTTTAAAATTTAATTCGATTAGATACTCCTCCTTTGAAAGCCCATCCAGCAACTACTCCATCAATGGCAGAGCCATTCCCACTCTATAGATTTTTGTTCTTGGGGATTACAAAGAATATACAATCTTTTACACTTCATCCTACAGTAATTCAGTTCTCTCTTCTTACTATACCCAAGCTCAGTTCCAGGTCAACTTTTACATATCAAAGGAAAGGGCCATCTCTTTTGTTAGTATCACTAAAGACCAGACTTTGAGATTTGCTTTAAAGATACTCACTTTATTATTATAAGACAATTATGCTTTGACATAGCTATTTGGTTTTTTATTCTGTGTGTTTAATAGGTATACAGATCAAGTATCATCAACTTTCAAATATGTATAAAATGGAGTTTTAAACTGCTGAGCCACAGACTTTCAGGGAGCGATTTAAAATAAATTTCATCTTGGGATTCATTGTGTCAGGAAAACTGAAGTAGAATTCATGGTGAAGTGAGAAAGGTCATTTGTAATTACTTTGTGATCAAAATATTTGTTAAATGAATAAATTATAGATTTTTCCTCTAAATATTTTTAAATAGTTACCAGAATTTCTTTAAATTGTATATTTAAATTATAACTTTAGTGTTTAGATATTTGTTAAAAGACTAAAAGTCATAAGTTGTTTTTGAAAACAAAACTATTTAACATTTATGCTAGACTGCATCAGGACTAGATTTATAGGAAAATATCAAATGCTAATTAAGTTAGGAATTTTTCAACAAATAGTGTTAGTGAAAGGGGTAATAGATTTGGTGACTTTTAATTAAATTTTGATGGTATGTCACATACCAAAATATATTCCAGATTTGTTAAAGATTAAATTGTAAAAAGAACCGCTAAAAAACTAGAAGATAATTTTTTGCATTATGAGATGATTTAAGTTCAGCATAGGAGAATAAGGAGGTTCTTGAAACAGGAAGACTTTTTCTAAAGATAAAATTAGTGAAAAGAATAATTTTAAAAACCCAACCAATTGTAAATGTATTCCAAACTGAAAACAAACTGTAAAAGGTAATGAATAAAACTAAAAGCCAAATGACTAAAGGGGCAAATACAACAAAGGATTTATATCCATCGTACATCAGGATGCACATTAATTAATTATCAAAACACCACTTTAGAAATGAGGAAAGACACAAAAAGACAATTTACAAAACATAAAGTACAAAACTGTTTAATATATAAGATAGGCCGGGCACAGTGACTCACACATGTAATTCCAGTCCTTAGGAAGGCTGAGGCAGAAGGAGGGCTCGAAGCCAGGAGTTTGAGACCGGCCTGAGCAACATAGCAAGACTTCATATCGATACTTTTTTTTTCAATTAGCCAAGCACAAGCATAATGGCTCCCATCTATAGTCCCAGATACTCGGGAGGCTGAGGTAGAAGTATGGACTGAACCCAGGAGTTCAAGGCTGCGCAGTAAGCTACGATTGCATCACTTCCATCCAGCCTGGGTGACAGAGCAAGACCCTCTTTTTATGTATACATAATTCCAACCCCAATGAGAATCTAGGTTTAAGGTGTCAAATCAAAAACTGAAGTGTTTGAGATTTTATTGCACTGACAAGTCAGCAAGTTAATCAGTCTTAATTTTACAGCTTCACAATGGTGTAGATACATGAGATCTCTAGGTAATAGACAGGGTTCATTATTCACTGTGAAAGGATTAGGCAGGATAGCATCTCATATCAGTTCTCTGAGCCCTGAATCTCAGTTTCCACCAGACAACATACTGAGGGTCAGAAGGTGCATGACTATACGTTCTTACTGGTCTTATGAAAGGTCTGCTGGCAAACCTGTCCATCTCCTCTCTTGAGAGATGAGAGGACATTATCTTTATTACCTTGGAATGGAAGCAAATTCCATTGGGGGGAGAGGAAGGGTCTCCATGTTTGTTAACCTGCAATGTCTCATGGAAAAGTTATCTTCAAATCACTCCAGTGGGAGCTACTGACTTACTTCATTTTTATCACCTGGAAATGTGAATACATTTGCTCCAGAGGCAATCTGCACCTTGAGCTTTTGAAGGTGGTTTACAAAAACATTCTCCGGAAGATCATTCTCTAGCACAAAGGTTGCAACATCTGGATATGAAGAAACAGCAGAGATTCATGGAAAATTGTCTCTCAGCATCAAGCAAGTGCAGATTAAACAACTGTAATCATTTTCAACCATGTTATCAAAGAATCTAAATTGATGTGTGTATTGAGGTACACACACACACATATACATTGCTAGTGAGGATTTGTTGAGATTTACTTTCATACTATGTTAGCTTTGGAAGTTGTTTCAAGCTGTTTTGAAAACAGATTTAACACATGATTTGATATTAATATCATTAATACTGTTTGACTCAGAATACCCATTTATAAAAAGGATTGGAATGATATTCAAAGTGTTCAGTGGCATGCTTTCTATTTATTATGGCAATATTTGAAAGAACATATTTTGCAAAAAGAAAATAATGGTTAAATATATTTGGAATATCCATGCAATAGAATGATTTTGAAGAATATATTTGCATAAAGAGCAACACCTGAGATGATGTTAGGTTAAATACAATTATTGTCCAACTGGAAACAATTACAAGTAGATATAGATACAGTTATAGATACATAGATGTAGATATGCAAATATATGGAATTGGATGCAGATATAGTATGAACATACATTTAGAATAGTGTTAGGTAAGTCTGCGGAAGATTTGTATTTTTCTTTGTACTTTTTTTTTATTTCCAAAAGCCCCTGTGTGAAATATCATTTTCATCTGACAAAAATTGTATAAATTAAACTCTGATCTTTACTGTATTTGGCTTTTTAAATACCATCCACGTTAATGCCTCACTGTGTTTTTACACATCTGGATAGTATTTGAATCGGGTGAGTATTTGCAAAATAATTTTATTTTATGTGTTACAGTTCAAGAGTTTTGAAAACTAAGATTATACAAGAGGTCTTATTCAACTTAGCAATGAAATTTATAATAAAGAGTCAGACTCCATTTCTGATGTTTGACCACCAAAATCTTTCCTTTTTTTCTTTTCCACTTCTGGCCAAGTTGATAAAAAAAAAAAAAAAACACTAATTCCTTCTGTGGGCACTAGCAGGAAGTACAAAGCACACAGTTCCCAGTGTGTGCACAGGAAAATTTTCCCAGATCCTTTTAGCCATTACTAAGGTGCAAACAACTTAGTCAAACCAAATGGGTTGGTTTGGGTGCTTGTCCTTCTATCATCAGGAAATCTCATGATGTGAGTAGTAAATCTTTTTTCCTCTCTTGAGGCTTATTTGGCATCATCAGTTTGTATATATTTATTCTTTTTTTTTTTTTTTTTTGAGTTGGAGTCTCACTCTGTGGC